>NC_087086.1:38299154-38584505 GCF_036172545.1 Culicoides brevitarsis | reverse complement strand
ACTCTACTGAAGGTATTTAACGACGATGACGATTTTTTTAATAACAAACCGAAGTCACATACACATGCGTCGAAGGTACATGCCCGGAATGCCGATCACATATGCAACACACATGCAACACCCATACGGAGCGAAGAGAAGTAGTTGAGCTTGTTTATTTGGAGATTAAATAATTTATTATCGTCGGAAAACGATTTCGTTTGCAGTATTTATATTAATTAATTTACGTTAGAGACAAAGGTCGTGCGTTGCATTTTGGTGATTTTCCGAAAACGATGCAAGCGAAAGTGAAGTTTTGATGGGATTTTTGGTTTTTTGAGGGTTTGCGCGGATGTCAGGCTGAAATTTTTTTTAATTTTAATAAAATTTGTTGTTTTTTGTTTAAAATTTGATATAAAACAGGTTTTTATAAAAAAAAAAATAAATTTTTAAATCAAGTAGATGAATAAATTTAAAAAGAATTGATAATAAAAAATTAATAAAAAAAACTTTAAGCTTGGACAGTTCAAAGCTCGAAAGTTAGAATTTTTTTTTATTCTAAAAATAAAAATAAATTTAAAAATAAAAATTCACTTATAATTTTGAAAATTTTGATTTTTTTTAATTTTTTATATATTTTTTTAAACTTCTTAAAATTTAAAAAAAAATTTTATTAATTATTTTAATTATTTTAAATTTTTTAATTTTTTTTAATAAGAATTTTTATTTCTTAAAATTTTTTTTTTTTTTAAGAATTTTTAAAATTTTTTAAGTTATATAAATTTATTTTTTCAATTTTTTAATTTTTTTTAATTTTTTTAAATTTTTAAATTTTTTTAAATTTCTTTATTTTTAAGAATTTTTGATTTCAAAAAAAAATTTTTGATTTAAAAATATTTTTTATGATTCGTAGTTTTTTTAAATTTTTAATTTTTTAAAATTTGTTAAAATTTTTATTTTTATATTTTAAAAATTTAACTTCAAGTTTTTTAGAGGATTCAAAGTTTCATTAATTAAATTTAATTCACTGATTTAACCTTAATTTTTGTAAAAAAAAAATTTTTGTTCATTTTTTTTAGAAAAAAAATATTTTTTGAAGAATAAAATTTTTTAAATTGTCTAAAAATGGTAAATTTTTGACCAAAAAAATTTAAATGTCAGTTTAAAAAATTACTGTTAAAAAATTTGAAAATCGTCTTTTGCTAATTCAATATTTTTTTGTAGGTTAAGATGCTAATAAAAATTGTAGAAAATGTAGAGAAATTTTAAATTTTGAAGAAAAATTAGTAAAAATGAGAAAAATTTTTAAAAATATTTCGATTCGATAAAAAATTTAATTTTAAAAAATATTTCAAAATTTTTAAGACTTACAAAACTTAGAAAAATTCAAATTTGAAAATTATTCTTTTCTAATAAGATTTTAAGACTTTTTATAGTATTGAATTAAAATTTTTTAAAAATGTGTTTAAAAAAATTTTTAAAATATTTAAAATTAAAAATATTTACATTTTTGACGTAATTAAATAAAAAATTTGAAAATGTCAATTCAAAAATTTTCCGTTAAAAATTTTTAAAATATTTTTTTACCAATTTAAAACTTTTCTTGAGCAAAAATCTTATAAAAATGATAAAATTTTGAAATTTTAAAAAAATAATTTCATTAAAAATCGAAATTAACTAAATTTTAATATTTTTTAATTGAAAAATCCCTCATAAAATATTCAAAGACAATACCATAATTCACTCTACCAACAATAAATTTCTTCGCGACATGCATCTGTGCACTTCACTTACATTCGTTTCGCCTCTTCCAAGTCTGCTCTCAAGTTCTCTATGACATCTTCGCAGCTGTGTCGATCATTTTCGTCATGTACGTGATACATTTGTTCGAGTTTCGTGTAATCCGACAATTCTTTCAATTCTTCCTCGAGTATTTTGCATCTGTACAAACAAAATTTTTGCGTTAAAAATAATTTTTTTCTCAATTTTTCATGACTTACTTCTCACAAGTTGTTATAATTTTGCCAACATCGGGCGACGGAACTCCCTCAATTATTGCCGAGAGCCTTCTGCGGAAAATTACGGGCGTTTGAATGCGATTGCAAACCCTTTTGGGACTCGGACTTTGTGTAAAACTCATATTTTCCCCGGGCTCGAATTGCTCATCCATCAAATTCGGCATTTCGAAGGTTTCGTGATGATGCGTCGCGTGGGTGCCGCGTTGCGTTGTGAAAATTGGCGGCGGCGGAGGCATCAAAGCACGCAACGAGTCTTGTTCGAATTCTTCAATTTCTTGACGAGAATCTTGATTTTCATTGCCGAGACAATGCCACGTTTGTCGTCGTAAATTTTGCTTGCGCGACGCTTTTTTCGAGCGAATGAACTGCATTTCGCACCGTTCAATGCGATCGATGATGTCTTGTCGCATGGATTCGGCAGTGTGACCTACGCCGGCACTTTGACGTGCCATTTCGGCAATTTGTTTTCGTAATCCGGTGATTTTTTGGTTCAAACGCTTGATCATCGCCTGATCCGAGAGGATTTCGTTCAGTTTGGGCGTGTTTTTGACGTTTTTAGCACGAGAAGCGAATCTAAAAAAATTTTTTTTTTTCATAAAAATTTAGAAAAATTCAAAAAATTTGAAAATTACCTCAAAGTATTTCGAGTTTCTTCTCTTTCAGCAGGACTGACAGTACAAATAACGACAGATTTGGCATTTCCGCCCAAGGAATGTTGGATGACTCGAGTTAGTTTGGAGTTTCGGAACACGATGAACTTGTCTTCGCCCTCTTTTTTCTCAGAAAGTTCTTTGATGACACGTCCCAATTCCAAAAGTGACTTGTTTATGGAGATTCCTTCCTTGAGACGATCTCCTGTGGCGTTTGTTTTGTTGACACTTTCTGAACCGGCGAGATCGACAAGGTCTAAAATGCCCATTTTGATGGATGAACCTTCTTCGTGTTGCTCTTGGGATTCGATCATCTACAGAAAATAATTATTTTAAATGTTTAAAAAATTTTTTCACATAATTTTAATTTATTTTTTCAATTTTTCTGCTTTTGAAAAATTTAAATTTTAATTAAATTAAACTTATTTTTAATTTTTTTAAATTTTAATTTTTAAAAAGAACTCTAAAATTTTTCTCTAAAGTTAAAAAAAAAATTTGTCTCGATTTTTACAATAAATTTAATTTCTGAATTTAAAAAATTTTTAATTTAATTTTTTTTAACGAAATCATTTAAAAAAATAAAATAAATAATCTAATTTGAAAAAAAAACATAAAAATGGGTGAAAAATGAAGATGAAAAATTTTTTGACAGAAAATTTCAAGAATGTCAATTTAAAAAAATGTCCGTTAAAAATTTTAATTTTTTTAGGCAACAAAAATTTTTTTCTTTACTATTATTTTTTGGAAAAAAAAAAAAATTAAACTTAATTATTTTTTAATTAATAAATAAAATATTTAATTAATTATTAATAAATTAAATTTTAAATATTTATTTTTGCTTCAAATTAAATTTTTTTAACTTCAAAAAATATTTTTTTTTTTATTAAAAAAATGTTAAATAATTTTTAATTTAAATTTTTATTTGATTTTTTTTTTATAAGTATTTTTGCTAAAATTTTAATTTTTTAATATTTTTTTAAAGTTAAAAAAGTTTTTAAAATTAAATTTAAATATTTTTAGTAAAAAAAATGACAAAATAATTTAATTTAAAAATAAAATTAAAAAAATCTTCAAGAATATTTATTTATGAAAAAAATCACAAAAATTCAAAGTCAAAAAAAAAAATTTTAAAAAATTTTTTTTCAATAATTTTTCACTTTTTAAAACATTTTCAAAAAATTACCAAAAATTTAAATAATTTGAAAAAAATTTAAAAAAAATTAAAAATAAATTTTTAAAAAATTTAAAAAAAATTTTTAAAAAAAAAAATAAATTTTTAAAAATTTAGAAAAAAAATTTACTTACAATTCTAAAAATCGTATGCGACCGCGAAGATCTATCATTCATCGCCGTTTCTCCCATCCGTTTCGTCGCATTTCCTTGTTCAATCAAATCCAGCACATTCGTCGCCTTCCTCACAACTTTTTCCGTTGCCTCTTTTATCATCACTGCTCCATCCTGCGTTTCAAAAACTTCCAAATTTGTCTTCTCAGGCGCCAGCAAATCATTAATTTTCTCATTATAAATCTCCAGAAACGAACATCGCACCATATAAATGTCTCTGTCATCATGTTTTTCGACAATATCAAAAATATTTTCGGCCACAAGTCGAATAATTCCCTTATTTTTGTCATTTCCCATCATTGTGTAGGTTTTCCCGGACGCTGTTTGCCCGTAAGCCATCACGGAGCCATTAAAACCTTGCACACACGAGTCCACAATTTGGGAAATTGCCATTTCGTAAAGCGATTGTGTCGAATCCGCACCGCCAAAGACATGATCTGAACGAATTTTGAGTAAATTTAACGAAATTTCATGAAAAAATAGCAAAAACTCACCATAAATGCACGGTTTACTCGGAGTTGTGGCATCCAATTCGACAATTTCGTTGTCCGAAACTTTTTCCCAACATATTTTTTCGTTGCTTTCGATCTCGCGTCCTATTAGGGGACGAAGTTTTACCATTACCTTCACATTATTCGATTGTCCCGGCTTGTTACTCGCCATTTTGATGCAAAATTCACGCAAATATCATGGAAAAATAAACAAAATCTACGCAGCACAACAATCGTGATGTCTGTTTGCGTTGACGAACGTCGAAAAATAACCGCCGAAACGAGTAGGGTTGCCAGATTTCGTAAAATTTTGACATTTTTCGATCAAAAATGCAAATCGGGCAACCTTACGTTGGGATGTCAAAACGAAAGTGAAGTGCTCAGCTGGATTTTTGTGTATTTTCTGATCAATACTGCTTTTATTTGTCCATTTTCGACGAAAAATTTTGATTTTTGGACCGGATTCTTATTGGAAAAGAGGTAAAAATTAAATTTCCCTTCTCGAAAGTTGATAAAATCGCTATCTTTCGTCAAAGGATCAAAGTTCAACTTGCAATTTTGCTTCCTTCGGGCGAAATTTAAGCAATTTCCTTTAATTATTCCTCCGTAAAATCTAAAATTCGAAAAAAAATTCATAAAAAAATTTTTTTTTAAAGAAATTTTTTAATGGAAGACCTTTTCACCTGTAACTCATTAAAATAATTGCCCATTTTTTACTATTTTCAGTAGAAATCCATTCGATTCGGTGTCTTTTTGTGTGTTGCAGTAACAATAAAGCCCATCAAGCATGACTACAGAGGAAAGATTTAAAGCTGCCGTCAACGTAATACGAAATTTGCCAAAAAATGGTAAAAAAATAAATTTTTTTTCTTACCTGCTTCGGAGTTTATTGCGTAATTTTCGTTTTTTCAGGTTCCTACCAGCCCAGTTCCGCGATGATGTTGCAATTTTACTCGTATTTCAAGCAAGCAACGGAAGGCCCATGCAAAGGAGCTCGTCCTGCGTTCTGGGATGTGGTTGGTCGTGCCAAATATGACTCGTGGAAGGCATTGGGAGACATGTCGAAGGAACAAGCGATGAACAATTACGTCGGCGAACTGCGAAAAATCGTCGAAACGATGAGTTTTACCGAAAATGTCGCCAATTTCGTCGGTAGCATCAGTGAAATTGAAAATATTGATGTCAATGATTTGGATTTAATTGCGCCGGAAGCCATGAAACACGCGAGATCTCGTCCTGGATCGCCATTCGCGTCGAGAGATACGAGCCCGCAACGACCTGTGACAGTTCCCGCTATGACGACGATGACAAATGGGCATCATCATCCCCTTTCCGACTCGGATGACGAGTTTAACTCCGCCGATGAGAGCGATGCGTTCCATCATCAACCCAGAAGTCGACGTGCGGTTGCCTATCAACAAGACTCGATGCTCGTACAAAACATTAACGCAACTGTGGAACAAATGCAAAAGGATTTGGCGACGTTACAAGCGAATTTTTCGCAACTCGAGCGAAATTTGACACAAATGAAAGCCGCACAGAAGAGTTACAAACATATTTACCCGAAATGGTGGCCATGGAAAAATGTGGCGCCAAGTTTCGTGCTTTTTGTTATCCTTTGGCCGATTGTGTACAATCGCATCGTCAACAGATTACAACGAAGAAAATGAAAAAAATCCTGAAAAGACAAAAATTAGGCAATTTTATAAGTTTGTGATGTAAGAAAAAAAAAATTACGGTGAAAGGTTAAAAAAAATTTTTTTAGGAAAATATTATCTCGTTCTACTTAAAAAACGACAAAAATAAGTAGAAATTAGGAGAAAAGTTACCCGGAACAATCAAACATTCATATTTTTTTGAATTATTTGTTAAGCATTTGTTAAGATTTTTATGTTATTAATTTTAAAAATATATATTTTTATTGAAGACAAGGTTTCCTTATGTTGATATCCGTCTATCGTTTTATTGCATCTAATTAAAAAAATAAAAAATAATTAATTCAGGTGGTTGTACAAAAAAAAATAATTAATTAAATTAAAATCAAGGAAATTAAGCCAAGTTAAAGCAAAATAAAATAAAAAAATTAGGTAAAAATTAGGCAAAAAAAATACAACAATTTAAAAAGCTTTATACAACATAATAAAAATATTTTAGACGAATAATAAAGATATATTTTCTTTTTTTATATTAAAAAAAAAATGCATTTTTAATTAAAAAAAAAATAATATTTAGGTAAAAAAATTATTTTTACAATTTTTCATTTTTTTAGTTCTTAAAAAATTAAATAAATAATTTTTTTAGAAAAAAAATTTTTGTTTTTAAATTATTTTTTTTTTAATTTTAATTTTTAAAAATTAAAACAAAAAAAAAAAAATAATATTTAGAAAAAAATTAATTTTTAAATTTGTAAAAAAAATTTATTTTTACAATTTTTCATTTTTTTAGTTTTTGAAAGCAAAAATTAAATAAAATTAATTTTTTTTTCAAGATGGAAATTTTTTAAAATTACATTGTTTTTGCAAAAAATTTTTTTGTAATTTTTTTAACAAAATTTTTATTTAAATTTTACTAAAAAAAATGTTTATTTTTAAAAAATAAAAAAACAAAAATTTTAAAACAAATTTTTATTTTTAATTTTTAAAAAATTTTTTTACTAAAAATAAAACTTTAGAATTTGAATGAAAAATATTTAATTAAAATTTTATTTTAATTTAATTTACAAAATCTAAAAAATTAAAAGTTAAAATTTTTAATTTTAAATTAAAATATTTTAAAAATAATTTTTTTTTAAAAATATTTTTTTTTTTAAATTTTTTTATATTTTAAAAATTAAAAAAAATATATTTTTGAAAAAAAAAAAATCATAAAATTTTTTAAAAAAAATTAATTTTTTTTAAATTTTAATCTTCATGAATGACAAACGCCTCACGTTATCAAATCTTCATCTGTTCCCTTGTCGGCAATGTTTTTGTTATTGTTCGTGTCAGTTCAGTGAATTACTTTACTTAGTTATCTCTAAAAAAAATTCTTGTCTTTCATAAAAAATGTCTTTCTTCAATTTTTCCTTAATTTTCTGTATTTTTCTCCAAGTTTTCACTCCATGCCTGTCAATTCGTCAATCCTACACTTTATCCGGCAAACGATGCATTTCCGAGTGTCTCAGCTACACTTTTTACTACTATTGCTACTACACATTCTACCAATGGGACTATTGTGAGCCCAACAAAAAAATATTTCACGTCGATTCAAGGATTCGCAGGCAAATTGCAGCAGTCAATGCGATTACTTCGATTATCAATCAATGGTGTTTTTGGGAGCTTTGAATCACGAAGAAAATCGCGGAATTAAGTCGGTTTGGGGATGGGATTATTGCAGCTTGGCAGAATATTCGGTGTTTGGGAATAAATGCATCAATAAATGCGTCAAGGGCGAAAGTGGGTCTTTGGAAAAATTCGGCGATGCCAATGAAAAAATGGACCAGATCCGTTGGTTTTTCGGAGAACAAGACTGAATTTGAGGTTGATATGATTTTAGTTGAAAGCGACAACGAGGTTGGAACGGATTTGAGATATAAAGTTGAATTGAAAAATTAAAAAATTATTTTTAAAAATAAAAAAAAATATTTTAAATAAAAAATAAATTTAAAAAAAAAACAAAATTTATTAAAAATTGTTTTAAATATTTTTTTTACTTTAACAAAAAAAAAAATTAAATTAAAAAAATAATTTTTAAAAATTTAAAAAAAAAATAATTTAATTTAATAAATTAAAAAATTTTTAATAAATTTTTTTTATTTTTTTTTTTAACAAAAAAAAATAAATTTTTTAAATTTAATTTTTTTTAATAAAAAAAAAAAATTATTTTTGAAATATAAAAAATTTTAAAAATTGTTTTAAAAAAAAAATCTTTAAAAAAAAAATAATTCTTTTCAAAATTAAAAAATATTTTAATTTTTTTAAAATAATTAATTTTTTTTTTTCTTAATTTTTTTAAACTTAATTTCTTAATTTAATTATTTTTTTTATTTACTTTTTTTTTTCAATTTTCAACCAACTTTTGATGGGTTTCAAAGCTAAAAGTTAATAAATATTCATTCTAAAGTTGATTTCCATTGATATCTGATCGATTTTTGATGAAATAAAAAAAACTACGATTTTATCATATGAGGAGCAAAAATCTTTTTTTTCAAGTCACTTTTCAACCAAAAACTAAAAGTTAATAAAATTCATTCTAAAATTCATTGATATCTGATCGATTTTTTTAAAAAAAAGTACGAAATATGAGGAGCAAAAAATTTTTTTTCAATCACTTTTTTTTAATAAATATTTTCTAAAGTTATTTTCATTTATCTGAATTTTTGATCAAATACGATTTTATCATATGAGGAGCAAAAATCGTACTTTTTTTCTCAAGTCAATTTTCAACCAACTTTTGATGGGTTTCAAAGCTAAAAGTTAATAAATATTCATTCTAAAGTTGATTTTCATTGATATCTGATCGATTTTTGATCAAATAAAAAAAAGTACGATTTTATCATATGAGGAGCAAAAATCGTACTTTTTTTCTAAAGTCACTTTTTAACCAACTTTAGATGGGTTTCAAAGCTAAAAGTTAATAAAAATTCATTCTAAAGTTGATTTACATTGATATCTGATCGATTTTTGATGAAATAAAAAAAAGTACGATTTTATCATATGAGGAGCAAAAATCGTATGTCACTTTTCAACCAACTTTTGATGGGTTTCAAAGCTAAAAGTTAATAAATATTCATTCTAAAGTTGATTTTCATTGATATCTGATCGATTTTTGATCAAATAAAAAAAAGTACGATTTTATCATATGAGGAGCAAAAATCGTACTTTTTTTCTCAAGTCACTTTTCAACCAACTTTTGATGGGTTTCAAAGCTAAAAGTTAATAAATATTCATTCTAAAGTTGATTTTCATTGATATCTGATCGATTTTTGATGAAATAAAAAAAAAGTACGATTTTATCATATGAGGAGCAGAAATCGTACTTTTTTTCTCAAGTCACTTTTCAACCAACTTTTGATGGGTTTCAAAGCTAAAAGTTAATAAATATTCATTCTAAAGTTGATTTTCATTGATATCTGATCGATTTTTGATGAAATAAAAAAAAGTACGATGAGGAGCAAAAATCGTACTTTTTTTCTCAAGTCAATTTTCAACCAACTTTTGATGGGTTTCTAAAAGTTAATAAATATTCATTCTGTTGATTTTCATTGATATCGGATCTATTTTTGATGAAATAAAAAAAAGTACGATTTTATCATATGAGGAGCAAAAATCGTACTTTTTTTCTCAAGTCACTTTTCAACCAACTTTTGATGGGTTTCAAAGCTAAAAGTTAAATATTCATTCTAAAGTTGATTTCCATTGATATCTGATCGATTTTTGATGAAATAAAAAAAAGTACGATTTTATCATGTGAGGAGCAAAAATCGTACTTTTTTTCTCAAGTCACTTTTCAACCAACTTTTGATGGGTTTCAAAGCTAAAAGTTAATAAATATTCATTCTAAAGTTGATTTTCATTGATATCTGATCGATTTTTGATCACGATTTTATCATATGAGGAGCAAAAATCGTACTTTTTTCTCAAGTCACTTTTCAACCAACTTTTGATGGGTTTCAAAGCTAAAAGTTAATAAATATTCATTCTAAAGTTGATTTTCATTGATATCTGATCGATTTTTGATGAAATAAAAAAAAGTACGATTTTATCATATGAGGAGCAAAAATCGTACTTTTTTTCTCAAGTCACTTTTCAACCAAATTTTGATGGGTTTTAAAGCTAAAAGTTAATAAATATTCATTCTAAAGTTGATTTTCATTGATATCTGATCGATTTTTGATGAAATAAAAAAAAGTACGATTTTATCATATGAGGAGCAAAAATCTTACTTTTTTCTCAAGTCACTTTTCAACCAACTTTTGATGGGTTTCAAAGCTAAAAGTTAATAAATATTCATTCTAAAGTTGATTTTCATTGATATCTGATCGATTTTTGATCAAATAAAAAAAAGTACGATTTTATCATATGAGGAGCAAAAATCGTCGTCACTTTTCAACCAACTTTTGATGGGTTTCAAAGCTAAAAGTTAATAAATATTCATTCTAAAGTTGATTTTCATTGATATCTGATCGATTTTTGATGAAATAAAAAAAAGTACGATTTTATCATTGAGGAGCAAAAATCGTACTTTTTTTCTCAAGTCACTTTTACTTTTGATTTTCAAAGCTAAAAGTTAATAAATATTCATACTAAAGTTGATTTCCATTGATATCTGATCGATTTTTGATGAAATAAAAAAAAGTACGATTTTATCATATGAGGAGCAAAAAACTTTTTTTCTCAAGTCACTTTTCAACCAACTTTTGATGGGTTTCAAAGCTAAAAGTTAATAAATATTCATTCTAAAGTTGATTTTCATTGATATCTGATCGATTTTTGAAGAAATAAAAAAAAGTACGATTTTATCATATGAGGAGGAAAAATCGTACTTTTTTTCTCAAGTCACTTTTCAACCAACTTTTGATGGGTTTCAAAGCTAAAAGTTAATAAATATTCATTCTAAAGTTGATTTTCATTGATATCTGAATTTTTGATTAAAAAAAAAATTTTATCATATGAGGAGCAAAAATCGTACTTTTACTCCCAAGTCACTTTTCAACGAATTTTGATGGGTTTCAAAGCTAAAAGTTAATAAATAATCTAAAGTTGAAAATCTGATCGATTTTTAAAAATAAAAAAAAGTACGATTTTTCATATGAGGAATAAAAAATAAATTAAATCGAACTTTTAAAATTATTAAAAACTTTTCAAAAATGGGTTAAAATTAAAAATAATATTTTTTTTGATGGGTTTGCTAAAAATATTCATTCTAAAAATTGATATCTGATCGATTTTTGATCAAATAAAAAAAAGTACGATTTTATCATATGTATTTTATCATATTTATATAGTCAATTTTCAACCAACTTTTGATGGGTTTCAAAGCTAAAAGTTAATAAATATTCATTCTAAAGTTTATTTTCATTGATATCTGATCGATTTTTGAAAAAATAAAAAAAAGTACGATTTTATCATATGAGGAGCAAAAATCGTACTTTTTTTCTCAAGTCACTTTTCAACCAACTTTTGATGGGTTTCAAAGCTAAAAGTTAATAAATATTCATTCTAAAGTTGATTTTCATTGATATCTGATCGATTTTTGATGAAATAAAAAAAAGTACGATTTTATCATATGAGGAGCAAAAATCGTACTTTTTTTCTCAAGTCACTTTTCAACCAACTTTTGATGGGTTTCAAAGCTAAAAGTTAATAAATATTCATTCTAAAGTTGATTTTCATTGATATCTGATCGATTTTTGATGAAATAAAAAAAAGTACGATTTTATCATATGAGGAGCAAAAATCGTACTTTTTTTCTCAAGTCACTTTTCAACCAACTTTTGATGGGTTTCAAAGCTAAAAGTTAATAAATATTCATTCTAAAGTTGATTTTCATTGATATCTGATCGATTTTTGATGAAATAAAAAAAAGTACGATTTTATCATATGAGGAGCAAAAATCGTACTTTTTTTCTCAAGTCACTTTTCAACCAACTTTTGATGGGTTTCAAAGCTAAAAGTTAATAAATATTCATTCTAAAGTTGATTTTCATTGATATCTGATCGATTTTTGATCAAATAAAAAAAAGTACGATTTTATCATATGAGGAGCAAAAATCGTACTTTTTTTCTCAAGTCACTTTTCAACCAACTTTTGATGGGTTTCAAAGCTAAAAGTTAATAAATATTCATTCTAAAGTTGATTTTCATTGATATCTGATCGATTTTTGATCAAATAAAAAAAAGTACGATTTTATCATATGAGGAGCAAAAATCGTACTTTTTTTCTCAAGTCACTTTTCAACCAACTTTTGATGGGTTTCAAAGCTAAAAGTTAATAAATATTCATTCTAAAGTTGATTTTCATTGATATCTGATCGATTTTTGATGAAATAAAAAAAAGTACGATTTTATCATATGAGGAGCAAAAATCGTACTTTTTTTCTCAAGTCACTTTTCAACCAACTTTTGATGGGTTTCAAAGCTAAAAGTTAATAAATATTCATTCTAAAGTTGATTTTCATTGATATCTGATCGATTTTTGATCAAATAAAAAAAAGTACGATTTTATCATATGAGGAGCAAAAATCGTACTTTTTTTCTCAAGTCACTTTTCAACCAACTTTTGATGGGTTTCAAAGCTAAAAGTTAATAAATATTCATTCTAAAGTTGATTTTCATTGATATCTGATCGATTTTTGATCAAATAAAAAAAAGTACGATTTTATCATATGAGGAGCAAAAATCGTACTTTTTTTCTCAAGTCACTTTTCAACCAACTTTTGATGGGTTTCAAAGCTAAAAGTTAATAAATATTCATTCTAAAGTTGATTTTCATTGATATCTGATCGATTTTTGATGAAATAAAAAAAAGTACGATTTTATCATATGAGGAGCAAAAATCGTACTTTTTTTCTCAAGTCACTTTTCAACCAACTTTTGATGGGTTTCAAAGCTAAAAGTTAATAAATATTCATTCTAAAGTTGATTTTCATTGATATCTTCGATTTTTGATTAAAAAAAAAATTTATCAAAGCAAAAAACTTTTTTTTCAAGTCACTTTTCAACCAACTTTTGATGGATTTCAAAGCAAATTCATTCTAAAATTTTCATTGATATCTGATCGATTTTTGATCAAAAGTACGATTTTATCATATGAGGAGCAAAAATCGTACTTTTTTTCTCAAGTCACTTTTCAACCAACTTTTGATGGGTTTCAAAGCTAAAAGTTAATAAATATTCATTCTAAAGTTGATTTTCATTGATATCTGATCGATTTTTGATCAAATAAAAAAAAGTACGATTTTATCATATGAGGAGCAAAAATCGTACTTTTTTTCTCAAGTCACTTTTCAACCAACTTTTGATGGGTTTCAAAGCTAAAAGTTAATAAATATTCATTCTAAAGTTGATTTTCATTGATATCTGATCGATTTTTGATGAAATAAAAAAAAGTACGATTTTATCATATGAGGAGCAAAAATCGTACTTTTTTTCTCAAGTCACTTTTCAACCAACTTTTGATGGGTTTCAAAGCTAAAAGTTAATAAATATTCATTCTAAAGTTGATTTTCATTGATATCTGATCGATTTTTGATGAAATAAAAAAAAGTACGATTTTATCATATGAGGAGCAAAAATCGTACTTTTTTTCTCAAGTCAATTTTCAACCAACTTTTGATGGGTTTCAAAGCTAAAAGTTAATAAATATTCATTCTAAAGTTGATTTTCATTGATATCTGATCGATTTTTGATGAAATAAAAAAAAGTACGATTTTATCATATGAGGAGCAAAAATCGTACTTTTTTTCTCAAGTCACTTTTCAACCAACTTTTGATGGGTTTCAAAGCTAAAAGTTAATAAATATTCATTCTAAAGTCGATTTTCATTGATATCTGATCGATCAAATGTCCATATGAGGAGCAAAAAACTTTTTTTCTTCATCAACTTTTGATGGGTTTCAAACTGTTAATAAATATTCATTCTAAAGTTGATTTTCATTGAATCTGATCGATTTTTGATGAAATAAAAAAAAGTACGATTTTATCATATGAGGAGCAAAAATCGTACTTTTTTTCTCAAGTCACTTTTCAACCAACTTTTGATGGGTTTCAAAGCTAAAAGTTAATAAATATTCATTCTAAAGTTGATTTTCATTGATATCTGATCGATTTTTGATCAAATAAAAAAAAGTACGATTTTATCATATGAGGAGCAAAAATCGTACTTTTTTTTCAAGTCAATTTTCAACCAACTTTTGATGGGTTTTCATTCTAAAGTTGATTTTCATTGATATCTGATCGATTTTTGATCAAATAAAAATAAGTACGATTTTATCATATGAGGAGCAAAAATCGTACTTTTTTTCAAGTCAATTTTTAACCAATTTTTGATTGGTTTCAAAGCTAAAAGTTAATAAATATTCATTCTAAAGTTGATTTTCATTGATATCTGATCGATTTTTGATGAAATAAAAAAAAGTACGATTTTATCATATGAGGAGCAAAAATCGTACTTTTTTTTCAAGTCACTTTTCAACCAACTTTTGATGGGTTTCAAAGCTAAAAGTTAATAAATATTCATTCTAAAGTTGATTTTCATTGATATCTGATCGAGTTTTGGTGAAATAAAAAATCGTACTTTTTTTCTCAAGTCACTTTTCAACCAATTTTTGATGGGTTTCAAAGCGTTAATAAATATTCATTCTAAAGTTGATTTTGCTGATCGATTTTTGATGAAATAAAAAAAAGTACGATTTTATCATATGAGGAGCAAAAATCGTACTTTTTTTCTCAAGTCACTTTTCAACCAACTTTTGATGGGTTTCAAAGCTAAAAGTTAATAAATATTCATTCTAAAGTTGATTTTCATTGATATCTGATCGATTTTTGATCAAATAAAAAAAAGTACGATTTTATCTTATGAGGAGCAAAAATCGTACTTTTTTTCTCAAGTCACTTTTCAACCAACTTTTGATGGGTTTCAAAGCTAAAAGTTAATAAATATTCATTCTAAAGTTGATTTTCATTGATATCTGATCGATCGATTTGATCAAATAAAAAAAAGTACGATTTTATCATATGAGGAGCAAAAATCGTACTTTTTTTCTCAAGTCACTTTTCAACCAACTTTTGATGGGTTTCAAAGCTAAAAGTTAATAAATATTCATTCTAAAGTTGATTTTCATTGATATCTGATCGATTTTTGATGAAATAAAAAAAAGTACGATTTTATCATATGAGGAGCAAAAATCGTACTTTTTTTCTCAAGTCACTTTTCAACCAACTTTTGATGGGTTTCAAAGCTAAAAGTTAATAAATATTCATTCTAAAGTTGATTTTCATTGATATCTGATCGATTTTTGATGAAATAAAAAAAAGTACGATTTTATCATATGAGGAGCAAAAATCGTACTTTTTTTCTCAAGTCACTTTTCAACCAACTTTTGATGGGTTTCAAAGCTAAAAGTTAATAAATATTCATTCTAAAGTTGATTTTCATTGATATCTGATCGATTTTTGATGAAATAAAAAAAAGTACGATTTTATCATATGAGGAGCAAAAATCGTACTTTTTTTCTCAAGTCACTTTTCAACCAACTTTTGATGGGTTTCAAAGCTAAAAGTTAATAAATATTCATTCTAAAGTTGATTTTCATTGATATCTGATCGATTTTTGATGAAATAAAAAAAAGTACGATTTTATCATATGAGGAGCAAAAATCGTACTTTTTTTCTCAAGTCATTTTCAACCAAGTTTTGGTGGGTTTTAAAGCTAAAAGTTAATAAATATTCATTCTAAAGTTGATTTTCATTGATATCTGATCGATTTTTGATGAAATAAAAAAAAGTACGATTTTATCATATGAGGAGCAAAAATCGTACTTTTTTTCTCAAGTCACTTTTCAACCAACTTTTGATGGGTTTCAAAGCTAAAAGTTAATAAATATTCATTCTAAAGTTGATTTTCATTGATATCTGATCGATTTTTGATGAAATAAAAAAAAGTACGATTTTATCATATGAGGAGCAAAAATCGTACTTTTTTCTCAAGTCACTTTTCAACCAACTTTTGATGGGTTTCAAAGCTAAAAGTTAATAAATATTCATTCTAAAGTTGATTTTCATTGATATCTGATCGATTTTTGATGAAATAAAAAAAAGTACGATTTTATCATATGAGGAGCAAAAATCGTACTTTTTTTCTCAAGTCACTTTTCAACCAACTTTTGATGGGTTTCAAAGCTAAAAGTTAATAAATATTCATTCTAAAGTTGATTTTCATTGATATCTGATCGATTTTTGATCAAATAAAAAAAAGTACGATTTTATCATATGAGGAGCAAAAATCGTACTTTTTTTCTCAAGTCACTTTTCAACCAACTTTTGATGGGTTTCAAAGCTAAAAGTTAATAAATATTCATTCTAAAGTTGATTTTCAAAATTTTATCATTGAAGAGCAAAAAATCAAAACTTTTGATATTTCAAAGCTAAAATTAATAAATATTCATTCTAAAATTTTCATGCATATCTTTTTGAAGAAATAAAAAAAAACGATTTTTCAAGAAAAAAAAAAAAATCAACAAAATTTATTTTTTTTCATTAAATTTCTCAAACAATTGATCCGCAAGATCTCTTATTTCTTCGTAACTCTCACAATGCTTCAATAAATTCTCAGAAATGGCTTCTTCTCCGTGATAAGCTCCCGCAATAGCGCACGCCATGCTTGCAATTGTGTCAGTATCGCCTCCCAAATTGATCGCAAACTCCAAAGTGTTGCGAAAACCGTTCTTTTCCGCATCCATCGGGGTCTTGTGACTCCGCAAGAAGCAATAAATCGCCGTTGGCACCGAAAATAACGCATTTAGCGAATGTCCCAACTTATCAACGACTGTCTCAACTTCTGGCGGCTCCGCTCTTTCGAGTAATTTTTTCATTTCCGTGAGTTGCGTTTGGAATTCCTTCTTGTTTTCCGTCATCCCGTCGTCTTCTGCTGTTTCAATTTCCCTCATTTTCTGCAAAAGTTCGTCCGTGAAGCGAAAAACGTCGAGAGGATTCTCTTTTGGATGCAAATAAATCGCTTGTTGGACGGCAAACGCTTGAAGTAAAGCGCCGTAAATGCCAAATTTGTGCGTATGAGTGACTTCGGTGGCTTCACGAACGAGCGACGTCAAGTTTTGCAAGTCGTTGTGCGCGAAAAGGGCAGCAGGAGCAACTCGCATGGCGCCTCCATTGCCGTAAGAGCCGGAGCCGAAATATTGATTCTTCGCGGGAAGAGTTACGTCTTCAAAGTTGGATTTTCGGAGTTTTTCGAAGATTTTTGTGACGCCGTTTCCGTAACCACGTGATGGTTCTCTGAAGTATTCGGCGGTGAAATTTTTCGCCAAAGCCTTTTGCGAATATCCGCTGATGAGAGTTTGGACAAAAACTTTCGTCATCGCTGTGTCGTCGGAGTATTTTTTGAAAGGAGCCTGAAATTAGAAGAAAAAAGGTAAATTTTATTTTTTTTTTGGGCCGCTATAATTTTTTTTTTTTTTTTTTTATTTTTTTGTAGAAAAAAAAAAAATTAAAAAAAAAATTTTTTTATAAAAATTTATTTTTTTTTTCAAAATAAATATTTTAAATAATTTTCAAAAAAAAAAAAAAAAAAATTGAAATAAATTAAAAAAATAATTTAAAAAAAAAAATTCTCAATTAAAAAATAATAAAATCAATTTTGAAAAATTTTTTTCTCTCAAAAAAAATTTTTGAAATTATGAAAAATTAAAAAAAATAATTTAAAAAAAAATTTTAAAAAAAATATAAAAAAATAATTAAAAAAAAAATTTCTCTCAAAAAAAATTTTCGAAAATATTAAAAAATAAAAAAATCAATTTTAAAATATTTTTTTCTCTCAAAAAAAATTTTCGAAAATATGGAAAAAAAAATTAATTAAAAAAATTTTTTCTCTCAAAAAAAAAATTCGAAATTATGAAAAATTAAAAAAAAAATATATTAAAAAAATAAAAAAAAAATTTTAAAATATTTTTTTTTCAAAAAAAAAATTTGGAAATTTCGAAAATTTAAAAATTTTTAAAAATTTGAAATTTTTTTTAATTTTTTTTTTTAAAAAATTGAATAAATATTCATTCTAAAGTTGATTTTTTTCTCAAATTTTCCGAATTTTTCGTTAATTTTCAAAATTTAAAAAAAAATATTTCCAAATTTTGCTTTGGGTGTAAATTTGAATTAGCATAATGACAAATTGCAAAATCATTTTCATTCGTCTCACTCCAGTTTTCGTCCGGAAAAAAAATCCGCGAGTTACGATCGTCGAGTTTTTGTGCCGTCGGATTGTCGTAAAATGCCGAATTAGCAGATTTGCAAGTCGCTTCGAAAAACAGTCACCAAAACAAGAATCCTCAATGGACGAAAAGAGTAAAAACCTCATGAAATGGACACAAAAGAAATAAATTTAGATTATTTCAAGCATCAGGTGAGTGCGGCATCCGTGTGGCGCGTGCAATTTCGCGTCAATGGCACTTTTTCACTCGTTTCTTCCCTTTTGCTACATTGCAGTCTATACATTTGTTGGCCATCATAAAGCAACTTTCATCAATTGAGGATCAATACGAAGCGATAATCTACATTTTGTCGGCAATTAATGCCTATTTGAAGAACATTTTCACATATAATGACCGCGAAATACTGAAGACAAAAATTTACAGCAACCCAGAACTCGTGAAAGGTCACGTAAATGATGTACTGAAAGCAATTAAAGGTGACGACGAAAAAGTAGAGCAAGCGAAGCTCGACTCAATTGTACCAAAAGTCAAGAATTTGAAGAGTTTACTGCACTTTCCCTACTACATCCGGAGCACTTCGTCCCAAATTAGTCGTCCGAAGGCGACAACAACGACGTGCAAAGTATTATATAAAATCACCAATCGATTTCTCGCGACAAAAAATCTCGAAGACTACTCGTACAAGGAGATAATTCGTTGGACCGCGGGCATAAATCGCGTCAACAAGCTAAAATCCAACCTCAAAGTACGGGTTTTGGTGCGAAAAACGGTCATCCCGCGCGGAATTAAGCGTTCAGTGAGCCTTTCGGCAGCCGACGACAGTGTTAAACTCCGTAAAATTACCGCAAGCAAAGTTACTGCGCGTTCCCAATCGACTAACGTGCGGCACGAAAGTCCGCCAAATCCCGAATTTGTCGATAGCATCGACTACGACGAACTGATTCTCAATCCGGAGCTCGAAAAGAAGCTCGTACGGCAACCGATAGCGGTGAATCACAAAGAAGCGAGCAAATCTCCCAAAGCAAGGCGTTTGTCGAAGGACTCAAATACAGGAAAAGTGAATAATAGCGTGAATAGTGTCGTGATGGGCGATTTAGACGATGAAAAGTTGGAAGAGATGGAAAGTGAAGAGGATGACGAGGAACCAAAGGCTTCCGTGAGTGACCCAAATGCGAAAAAACCCGCGAAAAAGAGGAAAACTTATCCGTGTATCTTCTGTAAAAAGAGGTAAATATTTGTTTTTTTGGGTTGATTTTAATGAAATTCAATAGTTTTTTTTAAATTTTTTAAATTTTTTTGAAAAATGTTTTTTTAATCATTTTTCATACCAAAGAAGACGAAATTTAATTCATTTTTTATTAATTTATTTTTTTTAATTATTTTAATTTTTATGAATTATATTATTTAAATTCCAAAAATTTATTTTTTTTTAATTTTTTAAAATTATATTTAATTTAATTTATATTTTTTCTATTTTTTTTAAATTTAAATAAGAGATTAAAAAACAGATAATTTTTTTTAAATTAAATTATTTTTTTGTATAATTTTGAATTAAATTAATTTTTTTATTAATAGAATTTTTTAAAAATATTTTTCAAAAAAAAAAAAAAAATTTAATTTTTTTTAAAGACAAATTTTCTTTAATTTTAATTTTATCGAATTTTGTTTATTTAAAAAAAAATTTTATATCCAATGATATTTTTCAAAATTTAAAAAAAATATAATATTTTTATTTTAATAAAAATAAAATAAATAAATTAATTAATTAAATAAAATGAAATTTTATAACTTTAAAAATTTAATTAATATTTTAATGCATTTTTCTTATATCAAAGAAGACTTAATTTTAAATTTTTATAAATGAATTTAATAATTTTTTTAAAAAATTTTGTAATTTTTTTTTTAAATTAAAATAACTTTTTTTTATGATTTTCATTTAAATAAGATATTTTTATTTATTTTTAAATTTAAAAAATAAATTAAATTAAAATTATTTTTTTAATTAAAAATTTATTTTTTTTTTAAATTAAAACATTAAATTAATTAAAAATTTAATTTAATGAATTTTAATAATTTTTTTAACTTTTATTTTATTAATTCATTCGTTTTTTTTTAATTTTTATTTAATAAAACTATTGAATTTCATTTAAATCAACCTAAATTTAATTTTAAAATAAATTTTAACCGAAATTTTGTATTTTAGCTACCGTTCACGCAAATCCCTGATGCTCCATTTTCAACATCATCCTGGCTTATGTCCGGATTGCGGAGTGCAAATTGGATTTTCGCCAGCTGTAAGTTGATTTTCTCTCAAAAACCATAAAAAACTTTTTAAAAATAATTTTTTTAATAGGAAATTGTGGAACACAATCGTCAATTTCACATCAAAGAACGTCCAATTATTTGCGAGGAGTGTGGCGAGTCATTTACGCGCAATCAACAATACCAAGTTCATCTACAGTGCCATCAAAAAGCGAAGGATAAGGAAGATGTGGCAGGTAATTTTGCTTTTTTGAATTTTTTTTAAACAAATTTTTATTGAAAAAATTATTTTTAGTGCCGAAACACGTCTGTTCCGAATGCGGGGCGATCTTTGTGAATCAAAAAGGACTCGAAAAGCATATTATGGAGACGGAACACAAGCAGGATAAACGTCTCTGTGAGATTTGTGGCGTAGATTTTGATACAAATACAAGGTACGATCATAAAATTTTCCAAAATCGAAGAAATTTTGTTAAAAAATTATTTTTTAGATTGTTACAACATGTTCGCCGTGTTCATCGACCAAAATCCTTCTCGTGTACTCATTGTTCAAAGCAGTTCACGTAAGCTCCAATCAAATTTTTGTTACAAAAAAAATTTTTAAAATATTTTTTTTTTTAAATTTTAGATTGAAATGCAATTTGGACCGCCATATAAAGTCCCTTCACTCGAATAACCCATCCAAATTGGTGTGTGAGCATTGCGGCAATGAATATACCAATCAAAATACGTTGAATGAACATATGGAAATGGCTCATAAAAAGGTAAAAATTATTTAAAAATTTAATTTTATGAGTTTCTAATGAAAAATTTTCGATTTTTAGTCTAAAATTTGGAAGTGCAATGTTTGTGATAAGACTTTCTTCATAAAACGACTTTTAAAAGTGCACGAAATTGTTCACTCTGAATATCGCCCGTTTCAGTGTACGCAATGTGATCAGGTAAGATTACATTTTCTTAACTTTTTATCGTTTTTCAAAACAATTAATTGAAGAAAAATTAAGTCACGTGGTTAAATTTTTGAAATTTGCATTGGGATAAATTTTTTTAATGTGCATTGGGTCAAAATTTCAATTTTATTTTGGGCAAAAAATATAAAATTTGCAATAAAATATTCTTATTTTCGCAAAAAATCACGAAATTTAGCAAAAAATTTCAAAATGTGCATTGGGAAAATTTTTTATTATGCATTGGGTCAAAATTTTGATTTTACTTTGGTTAAAAAGTGTAAAATTTGCAATGAAATATTCTTTAAAAGTTTCATTTTGACAAAAAATTTAAAATTTACGTTAAAATTTCAAAATGTGCATTGGGAAAATTTTTTAATTATGCATTGGGACGAAGTTTTAAGTATGAATTAGGTTAAAATTTTGTTAAACTGCATTGGGCTTAATTTTTTAATATTCGTTTTGAGAGAAATTTAAGAATTTTCAATAAAATTTTTTTCAAATTTTTCATTGGGATTAAATTAAAATTGCCTATTGGGTTAAAATTTCAATATTTGCTTTTAAAAAAAAAATTATATTTTCATTGGGCAAAAAATAAGAAAAATTTCAAAATCTACAATTAGAATTTATTCTTTGAGTATTTTTTATTTTGAAAAAACAGAAAAAATTTGCATTGGGAGACAATTTCAATCTGTTCATTGGGAAAAAATTAATAGAAAAAAAAATTTAAATGTGCAATGGGATTTTTTTTTTTAAATTTTCAATAGGAAAAAATTAAGAATTTTTATTTGAAAAAGATTCAAAATACGCTTTGGGACAAAATTTTAAAATGTTCATTGGGTTGAAATAATTTTAAATATTTTTTTTTTCAATTTCAGTGCTATAAACGTCGTTCCCATTTGGATCGCCATATTCACTTTTCGCACAACAAGAACGGCAAAGTAACCCGCGACTCGACCCAAACGCTCCAAAATGGCGAAAAAGTCCCCAAAAAGAAGAAAACTCCCGAGGAAATCGCCCTGAAGAAAGCACTGAAAGCCGAAGCAGCAAGTCACGCAGCAGCTGGCGTACCTGCGCCAATCCCAAACAGCAATCCGCAAGCGACGTACCATAATGCCACAAACGCCATGCATCCCACCTTCGACTATAACATGCAACCGTATGGCAATGCGCAAACAGCTGCAGGCGCTTCCCCCATGGATTACAACGCCATGCCGCAGCATCATGTTCAGCAAACGCCAGTGCCGCCGCCGCAGCAACAACAACAAGACCCCAATGCCATGTACTACAACGATCAGATGATCAAGTACGAGAATACGCAACCATATCCGAGTCAGCAGCAGCAACAGGCAGGCACGAATTATCATCATCAGCAACAAACGGACTTTACGAATCAGTATTACATGCAACAGCCACAAGCGCCTCAGCAACCCGACATGACAGGCAGTTGGAACAACATGCAAATGTACAATAATGGCTCAGCGCCATCTGCCGACGCGATGAATTACTATGGGCACAATGCGGCGGAGCATCATCCGCAGCAGCAGCAACCGCAATCGCATCATCATCCGGAGCAAAAACATCAGCAGCCGAACCATTTGATGAACATCCCGAACACCGACTTGTTCTACGGACAGGAAAACATGTGGAATCATCAACCAGATCCGTCACAAAATCAAAATCATCCGCATCATCATCCGCATCCGCAAGTCGGAAATACCTACAATAACATTGGGAACATCCTAACGAATCTCGAACTGATCGGCAACAATAGCAATTTTGAGAATAATTTTGATATTGTCACGTCGCAAGGCATGGGACATCCTCCCGGCGTGCCTACTGACGATCCAACGCAGCAAACACAACAACAACAACAAATGCAGCAATCGGGCATGACGGACTATCAAATGTTCGACTATGCCCCGGGCTTCATGAAAGCCCCGTTTGAGTAAATTTGAGTTTTCTTATTTTTTTTTGTTTGTTAAAAGAATTTTTCTTATTATATAAAAAATTATATATATCATCACACATTCTCTGCGGAGATACTCTACGTCAGTTCCTTTACTTTTCAGAAAAGTAGAGGAGAAAATATTAGATTTTAATAAAAAAAAAAATATTTGAAATGAAGAAAAAAAAATGAAGTTAAAACAATACTCTAAATATAAATTATAAATATAGAAAAGAGAAAAACAGAATGTGAAATGCTTTTCCAAAATATTTATAAAAATATATTTAATATAATATATAATATAGCCTGGAATCACATTAAACACTTTTTCGAGTCTTTTTCTTTATATTCGAATCCCTTTAAAATCAATTTTCCCCAAAATTCAAATAATTACCTTGTAATAAGGTCCCTCGAGTCGATTCAAGTTATTTTTAATGACAAGCGGTTGCAAGTTTTCTTCAAATTCAAATGGAAGTCCGCAACAATCGCCGGCTAAAACGCCCAATATTGAGCCTAATAAATTTCACTTTAACTAATTTTGTTTCCAACAATTGACAATTCTAACAAATTTTACCTCTGAATTTAGATTTTAGTAAATTTGCTTCGATTCGCTGCATGCTTTTAAAGATAAAAGAATTAACCACGAAAATTATTTGAATGATTTTTGACGATAACAATAAAAAATTTACTTTGCAGACAATCATGTGTCTTGTTTACGATTGAAATTCACATGTATATGTGAGTACTTAACCGGTATTGTATAGATATGAAAGTTTTTTATTGTGTTGACTGTTGAAATTTTTTATGTCACGATTTTTTTTGTCTTTTTTATAAATTTTTAAAAAGTTTTTTTTTTTTAATTAAATGCATATAAAATATTTTAAATTTGATCAATTTTTTGTATAGATTTATTTTACAAGTGAAAATATTTTTTAGAAAAATTTGTTCTAATTTACAATTGAATATTTTTTTAATAATTGTCTTTTATTTTCTCTTTAAAGTAAATAAAAACTTGTTTGGATGAAAATTTTGATATCTCTTTTTACGAGATGCTTCCTTAAGTTTCAATACATCGTGAAAATTTTTTCGAGCATCGTATTGCTTCAATTGCCATATCTTTTATTCCTCGTTCTACTGCTTGAGTGTAACAGCAAAATATAGTTTCGCAATAAGTATCTCAGTATTTCATTAAAGTGCATGAAGTTCATGTTAGCTCTGTTTTTGTAGTCAAAAAAGATATAGATAAAGAGTTCCTGTTGCCGCCGTTATTTTTGTTGGTTGCCGCCGTATAATACAAAACTCCTTGCCTCGACACATAACCTCTACTGCTTGTTGGTGACCTCGAAAAAGCCGACTTAAGTCTTTATATTCGGAAGCAATTACTGGATGATGGTTGTTGTATTCAGATTTTGGATGGATTTCTTTAGACCGAAGTGTTTATGAAAATCCCCTTCTTTCAAAAAGAAAGGCTTTGGCTTTTGTTTGAAAATCATAAGATATCATTTGTCGATTATTTATTATTTTTTAAAAAAAAATATTCTTCGTTTTGTAAGTACTGTAGAATTTGCTATGATGACAATTATTTCGATTTATGAGTCTTTGAGCTGAAAATAGTAAAAAGCTCTTTTACACTTCGCAGCTTACAAAATTTTAAAAAAATCCATACCTTTGATAGATAACCTAAAAAAAAATTTTTTTTGTTTCCTCAACCTGAAAATTTTTCAAAAAAGTTTTTTTTGTTGATTTTTTAATTCTTTCATTTTTTCTGAAAATATTAAATTTTTTCGCCTTTTTTTTCAAACTTTTCATTTTTCCTTATTTCACACTTTTTAGTACCTCCATTTTTTCACACATTTTCTCAAATATTTTTTTCTTCAATTTTTATTATTATTTTCATTCATGCATCGATGTGTGTGTCAGTATTTAACCAAAATAAACTTACGCAAACATGAAATCCACACATCTGATAAGAAAAACCTGAAAAACAATAAAATCCCATTAGATTCTTTCCAAAAATTATTTAAAATCGCCATTTTCCATTCACAAAAAACTCATTTTATGCGGAAATTTCTCGTCAGTTGGTACATTTTTGCCTTTCTCATGATGTTCTGGCTGTGGGACTCGGAATCCGTGAGATTTGAGCCGCCGGATTTTACACACCAGCAATTGCAGAATATCAAAGCAGTTTTATTCAACATTAGCGGATTTTTGTTTTATAAATTTTTATTGAGAAAAATTGTATTTTTATTAGATGAAAATTAATTTTTTAAGTTTTTTAAAGAAATTTTAAGCCAATAAAGTATTTTTTGAGTGTCATTTATGATTGAAAAATTGTTTTAAGGACTTTTATCCTTTTTTCGAGCCAAAATTTAAAAAAATATTTCATTTCGCTTTTGTTATGACATTTCGATTGTCACTTGTTGACAGCTGATTCTTCAAAACAAAAACAACAAACGAAAAATTAATTCAACAAATTTCGTAAAAATTGAATTTTAACATTTTTTTAACGCTTCGTTGCTCGCTGAAGTCTGTCTGACGTAATAAATAAGTAAAATTTTTGATGCTTACCCGATTTCGCAGCTGTAAAATTGTACTATGGACAGTCAAGTAAGCGAAAACAGTTTTATCGCCAAATCAACACGAAAATGACGTCAAAATTTTTTTACAGCCCCCTTTCGATGGATATTTGATCGATATTGTCGACAACGATTGGCGCCTCGACGAGTTGCCAAACGACCAAATTCAGGTCCCATCGGAGAAATTGCCCGATCCTGAAGCTGATTCCGCTGATGCGCATCTCACCTTAACGGAGCAGGAGCAAAAATGGAATGATCTTGCCTTGTCTTCGGTTATTCCGGACTTGGCGGTGAACGATCAAACTGTGAATTCATAAAAAAATATTAAAATTAAAGACTAAAAAAATTTAAAAAATTAAAAAAAATGAACACAAATCGAAATTTACATTCAACAAAAGTGCTTACAGAATTCGCGCGTGACTTTGACGATGAAGAAGACACGGGAATTCTCTCGCAATTCGTAAATAAAATTAGTAATATTGTAAATACCAATTATAATACCTTGAGTGCGTATCCAAGTACATCGACAAATGTAGGGAGTAACACTGAAAATGCAAATCCAGCAGATTCGGTAGCTTCGCCGACTAAAGAACAGGCAGAAAATGTGAAAGAAAGCCCAGTGACAAGTAAACAACCTGAGAAACCGGATGAATTGCCATTAGATGAAAATGTTGGAAGAACTCCTTTGAACGTCATTCAACGGATAAGCAACTTGATAGCGCAAAAAGATAACGTAAGTGTCTTATTTTATTTTTTAATTAATTTTTGATGAATTTCAAGGTTAAGCAGAAAAAATTTCAAATTAAAAATCAAGGAAAAAATTTTTCAGTTTAAATTTTTTAGCAGTTTTGAGTTATAAAATGATTAAAAATGATAAATTAGAGCTCTCTGACAAATTTTTATCCATTTGGAGCAAAATTTGACAAAAATTGCTTTGACACAGTTTTTGACACAGTTTTTGACAGTTTTTTTGCTCTTGATTTAGTTTTCAAAACAAAACTATGTCAAAGGAAAAATTTTTTTTCAGTTTCAATTTTTTGGCAGTTTTGAGTTATAAAATGATTAAAAATGATAAATTAGAGCTCTCTGACAAATTTTTATCCATTTGGAGCAAAATTTGACAAAAATTGCTTTGACACAGTTTTTGACACAGTTTTTTTGCTCTTGATTTAGTTTTTAAAACAAAACTATGTCAAAGGAAAAATTTTTTTTCAGTTTCAATTTTTTAGCAGTTTTGAGTTATAAAATGATTAAAAATGATAAATTAGAGCTCTCTGACAAATTTTTATCCATTTGGAGCAAAATTTGACAAAAATTGCTTTGACACAGTTTTTGACACAGTTTTTTTTTGCTCTTGATTTAGTTTTTAAAACAAAACTATGTCAAAGGAAAAATTTTTTTTCAGTTTCAATTTTTTGGCAGTTTTGAGTTATAAAATGATTAAAAATGATAAATTAGAGCTCTCTGACAAATTTTTATCCATTTGGAGCAAAATTTGACAAAAATTGCTTTGACACAGTTTTTGACAGTTTTTTTGCTCTTGATTTAGTTTTCAAAACAAAACTATGTCAAAGGAAAAATTTTTTTTCAGTTTCAATTTTTTGGCAGTTTTGAGTTATAAAATGATTAAAAATGATAAATTAGAGCTCTCTGACAAATTTTTATCCATTTGGAGCAAGATTTGACAAAAATTGCTTTGACACAGTTTTTTTGCTCTTGATTTAGTTTTTAAAACAAAACTATGTCAAAGGAAAAATTTTTTTTCAGTTTCAATTTTTTGGCAGTTTTGAGTTATAAAATGATTAAAAATGATAAATTAGAGCTCTCTGACAAATTTTTATCCATTTGGAGCAAAATTTGACAAAAATTGCTTTGACACAGTTTTTGACACAGTTTTTTTGCTCTTGATTTAGTTTTTAAAACAAAACTATGTCAAAGGAAAAATTTTTTTTCAGTTTCAATTTTTTGGCAGTTTTGAGTTATAAAATGATTAAAAATGATAAATTAGAGCTCTCTGACAAATTTTTATCCATTTGGAGCAAAATTTGACAAAAATTGCTTTGACACAGTTTTTGACACAGTTTTTTTGCTCTTGATTTAGTTTTTAAAACAAAACTATGTCAAAGGAAAAATTTTTTTTCAGTTTCAATTTTTTGGCAGTTTTGAGTTATAAAATGATTAAAAATGATAAATTAGAGCTCTCTGACAAATTTTTATCCATTTGGAGCAAAATTTGACAAAAATTGCTTTGACACAGTTTTTGACACAGTTTTTTTGCTCTTGATTTAGTTTTTAAAACAAAACTATGTCAAAGGAAAAATTTTTTTTCAGTTTCAATTTTTTGGCAGTTTTGAGTTATAAAATGATTAAAAATGATAAATTAGAGCTCTCTGACAAATTTTTATCCATTTGGAGCAAAATTTGACAAAAATTGCTTTGACACAGTTTTTGACACAGTTTTTTTGCTCTTGATTTAGTTTTTAAAACAAAACTATGTCAAAGGAAAAATTTTTTTTCAGTTTCAATTTTTTGGCAGTTTTGAGTTATAAAATGATTAAAAATGATAAATTAGAGCTCTCTGACAAATTTTTATCCATTTGGAGCAAAATTTGACAAAAATTGCTTTGACACAGTTTTTGACACAGTTTTTTTGCTCTTGATTTAGTTTTTAAAACAAAACTATGTCAAAGGAAAATTTTTTTTCAGTTTCAATTTTTTGGCAGTTTTGAGTTATAAAATGATTAAAAATGATAAATTAGAGCTCTCTGACAAATTTTTATCCATTTGGAGCAAAATTTGACAAAAATTGCTTTGACACAGTTTTTGACACAGTTTTTTTGCTCTTGATTTAGTTTTTAAAACAAAACTATGTCAAAGGAAAATTTTTTTTCAGTTTCAATTTTTTGGCAGTTTTGAGTTATAAAATGATTAAAAATGATAAATTAGAGCTCTCTGACAAATTTTTATCCATTTGGAGCAAAATTTGACAAAAATTGCTTTGACACAGTTTTTGACACAGTTTTTTTGCTCTTGATTTAGTTTTTAAAACAAAACTATGTCAAAGGAAAATTTTTTTTCAGTTTCAATTTTTTGGCAGTTTTGAGTTATAAAATGATTAAAAATGATAAATTAGAGCTCTCTGACAAATTTTTATCCATTTGGAGCAAAATTTGACAAAAATTGCTTTGACACAGTTTTTGACACAGTTTTTTTGCTCTTGATTTAGTTTTTAAAACAAAACTATGTCAAAGGAAAATTTTTTTTCAGTTTCAATTTTTTGGCAGTTTTGAGTTATAAAATGATTAAAAATGATAAATTAGAGCTCTCTGACAAATTTTTATCCATTTGGAGCAAAATTTGACAAAAATTGCTTTGACACAGTTTTTGACACAGTTTTTTTGCTCTTGATTTAGTTTTCAAAACAAAACTATGTCAAAGGAAAATTTTTTTTCAGTTTCAATTTTTTGGCAGTTTTGAGTTATAAAATGATTAAAAATGATAAATTAGAGCTCTCTGACAAATTTTTTTCCATTTGGAGCAAAATTTGACAAAAATTGCTTTGACACAGTTTTTGACACAGTTTTTTTGCTCTTGATTTAGTTTTTAAAACAAAACTATGTCAAAGGAAAATTTTTTTTCAGTTTCAATTTTTTGGCAGTTTTGAGTTATAAAATGATTAAAAATGATAAATTAGAGCTCTCTGACAAATTTTTATCCATTTGGAGCAAAATTTGACAAAAATTGCTTTGACACAGTTTTTGACACAGTTTTTTTGCTCTTGATTTAGTTTTTAAAACAAAACTATGTCAAAGGAAAAATTTTTTTTCAGTTTCAATTTTTTGGCAGTTTTGAGTTATAAAATGATTAAAAATGATAAATTAGAGCTCTCTGACAAATTTTTATCCATTTGGAGCAAAATTTGACAAAAATTGCTTTGACACAGTTTTTGACACAGTTTTTTTGCTCTTGATTTAGTTTTTAAAACAAAACTATGTCAAAGGAAAAATTTTTTTTCAGTTTCAATTTTTTGGCAGTTTTGAGTTATAAAATGATTAAAAATGATAAATTAGAGCTCTCTGACAAATTTTTATCCATTTGGAGCAAAATTTGACAAAAATTGCTTTGACACAGTTTTTGACACAGTTTTTTTGCTCTTGATTTAGTTTTTAAAACAAAACTATGTCAAAGGAAAATTTTTTTTCAGTTTCAATTTTTTGGCAGTTTTGAGTTATAAAATGATTAAAAATGATAAATTAGAGCTCTCTGACAAATTTTTATCCATTTGGAGCAAGATTTTTTAATTTTTTTTTCTCTTTTCATTTTAGAATCTCCATAACTATAAAGACACCGATCTCCACAAATTCTGGATGCCCGATTCCAAGTCAAAAGAATGTTACGAGTGTTCCCAAAAGTTCACAACTTTCCGTCGGAAGCATCATTGCCGCTTGTGTGGTCAAATTTTCTGTTCCAAATGCTGCAACCAAGTCGTTCCGGGAAAAATTATCAAATGTTCGGGCGACTTGAAGGTCTGCACTTATTGCTCGAAAGTCGTTTTGAGTTATTTGAAGTCTCCCGACATCACTGCCGACCTAAAATCCGATCTTCAAGCCTTGCAAGCGGATTTAGCAACAAAATTCAGTGCATCCAATTTGTCAGGAGCATCTTCAAATAATCTCGTGCCCGAAGACACTTCGCATCATCGACATCGCAAAATTTCCGTCGGGTATCACGAAGAACGGCTAATTTCCAGTCCGAATTTGACGCATGCTGATCGGCGAAATATTTTGCAGCAATCGAATACCATCAAAACGTTGTACGACGAAATGATGAAAGCCCTTCCGCAAGTCAATCGAGGGCGAGATTTGATGAATTTTCTGCATAAAACGGGCGATAATGAAGCAAGTACGGTTGCGATTTTGAATGCGTTCATCGAAGCGGGTTATTTGATGCCTTTGGTGTTGGAAGAAGGAGATGTCACGCCATCGGAGAAGCCTGTGGATGCAACGGGAGCATTTCCGACCTTTAATGAGAACCAAAATTATAAATTGTTGAATATTGGAGTGTCGACAGTTGATGCTGACGGGAATTATTTGTACTCGAGGAAGTCACTTTCGACCACGAGTGAGGAAGGAACAGCGCAAATGTCGCCGGATTCGTCGTTGTACAACGTCGCGAAGGATTTCGAAGCGCAAGACTCTATTTTGTCGAGTGCGGGAGCGAAGCCGTTGACGGAAGCGTTTTGCGAGCACGAGGAACAGCTGTTGGCGCAACTTTTACGTAAGTTTTAAAAGATTTTTCATTTTCGGAAATTTTTTTAAAAATTTTTCATGAAAGTTTTTTATTAAAAAATTAATTTTTTGATTTTTGAAATTAAATTTTCATATAAAATTTTTAATTTTTTAAAAGAAAAAATTTTTAAATAATTTTTTTTTTATTTTTCATGAAACTTTTTTTCTTGAAAAATTAATTTTTTGACTTTTGAAAGTAACTTTTCATATAAAATTTTTAATTTTTGTAAAGAAAAAATTTTTAAATAATTTTTTTTTAAATTTTCCTAATTTTTTTTTTTTTTAAATTAATTTTTTGACTTTTGAAAGTAACTTTTCATATAAAATTTTTAATTTTTTAAAAGAAAAATTTTTTAAATAATTTTTTTTTAATTTTTCATGAAATTTTTTCCTTGAAAAATTAATTTTTTGACTTTTGAAAGTAACTTTTCATATAAAATTTTTAATTTTTTTAAAGAAAAATTTTTTAAATAATTTTTTTTTAATTTTTCATGAAATTTTTTCCTTGAAAAATTAATTTTTTGTCTTTTGAAAGTAACTTTTCATATAAAATTTTTAATTTTTTAAAAGAAAAAATTTTTAAATAATTTTTTTGAAATTTTTTATGAAACTTTTTTTCTTGAAAAATTATTTTTTTGACTTTTGAACTTTTCATATAAAATTTTTAATTTTTTAAAAGAAAAATTTTTTAAATGATTTTTTTTTAAATTTTTTATGAAACTTTTTTCTTAAAAAATTAATTTTTTGACTTTCGAAAGTAAATTTTCATATAAAATTTTTAATTTTTTTAAAAGAAAAAATTTTTGAATAATTTTTTTTTTTAATTTTTCATGAAACTTTTTTCTTAAAAAATTAATTTTTTGACTTTTGAAAGTAACTTCTCTCTTAAAAATTCAAAATTTTTTAACAATTTTTTTTAATTTACTTTTTTAAATTTTTTTTTCAGGCAAAGAACACCTCGACGCCGCAACCTGGTCCAAAATCCTCATCCAAATAAGCGTTCGTGTCGCCAACCAAATTCGTCCCGAAACCGTTTGCTTCGATTCCATGGATATCCGCAACTTTATCAACATCAAAAAAATTTCCGCAGGCACTCCAAGCGACAGTTGCATCATCGGGGGCGTCGTTTTCAGCAAAAATGTCACACACAAAGACATGGCAACTCACATCGAGAAACCCCGGATCCTCCTTTTGCAATGCCCGATCTTATACCAACGCGTCGAAGGCAAATTCGTCACTTTGGACAACTTGATGATGCAAGAACGCGAAAGTTTACGCAACGTTACGCTCCGCATCCAAAGCTGGGGTCCAAATATCGTCTTGGTTCACAAAAGTGTCGCGGGAATCGCGCAAGAAATGCTCCGTGACAAAGGAATAACGCTCGTGCTCGACGTAAAAATGTCAATTTTGGAACGACTGGCGCGAACTTTTCAATGTGACATCGTGACGTCGATCGATTCGAACATCAAACACCCGAAATTGGGCGTTTGCGACGCTTTTTACCGCAAAACGTACTCCGACACGAACGGAATTTCGAAATCTTTGATGTTTTTCGAGAAGCGATACGAAAATTCACGTGGTTGTTGCGTTCTTTTACGAGGAGCTCCGATTGCGGAACTCACAAAAATCAAAAAAGTCGTGTCAACGATGATTTTCGCCCGTTACAATTGGAAACGTGAGATTTCTTTCCTCGTAAATGAGTTTGCGAGACCTCCATCGCCCAAACACAAGTACTTTGAGTCCCCCAAAAGCCCGGATTCGGAAGGAAAAGGCATCGAAACCCATTTGGATGAGGCTAAAAACGACCGAGAATTCATAAAATCGCAGAAAAATATCACCGGAAGTGCCGTGGAAGACTTTTCAGACCCCCTGAGGGCGGATTTGACACCAAATTTGGACGACTCCAGTTCAAAACTTCATTTGGAAGTGCAAACCACGTACGATAATCGCCTCAGAAATGCTCTTTCTTCGACAATTTTGTCAATAAGTCCTCATATGACCTTCCCTCTGCCCTATTTAGAGACCGAAATCGGCAGAAATTGCGAATTGCGACAACGTTTCCCCGATGAACTTTTTTATTCGAAGCAATGGTCAACGACTCCGGTGCGAGAAAATGTCGTCGAAATCGTGGATGACGAAGAAAATTTGGTAATTTTGAAGCCGCCGCATGAATATGTGACACATCAAGTGACAGCCCCAGCAGAAAGTAAAGAAGAACAAGATTTACTCGCGAATTTCCGGATGAAAGGCGGTCGATATCCAAAGCGGATGACTATGCGCATCATCAATAAGAAGTCAAATCAGGGAATTCGAGGCACGGGAACGTCAATTGAGGATCATATTTACAAAGACGCCCTCGATTTGGAGAATCATCAACGACTTCCGGTGCTTTTTTACAGTTTTTACAGTTCGGCAAAGGCCACATCGTCATTTTGTTACCTTCCATATATGCTGGAGATGCATTTTTATGGGCAGAATGACATCATGTTCGGGCTTTTCTTGCAGAAATATTGCTTCAGGAGTCCCTGTATTTGTCCGTCGTGTAATTTGCCGATGATTGATCACGTGAGACGTTATGTGCATTCCATGGGATGTGTGCAGATTAAGATTCGAGAAGATAAAAGATATGAGGGAAGTGATAAAATTATGATGACGTCTTTTTGCACGATTTGTAATGAAACGACGCCGACAGTTCCGATTTCGGATGATTCGTGGTGTTTGTCATTAGCGAAATATTTGGAGTTGAGGTTTCATGGACATGGGTATCGGAGGAATTATTTGAAGGTAAGATTTTTTTTAATAAAAATTTTTCATAAAATTAAAAAAAAATCAACTTCTATATAAATTTGATAATAATAGTTCACCTAAAGATGTTAGCGAAAAAAATTGATGAAAAAAAATTTAAGTCAAAATCCTCTTATTATGAGGGCTCACATACCGATTTTTCAAAATTTTTTCAACTTTTGTAGATCACGGTTCTCCGTCTCAAAATGAAGGTTTTGATGTTAGAAACAACTTTTGTTTTGGACTTTTTCTAAATTTTGCGTTTTCGATGTACAGGAGCCATTTAAAGATGTTAGCGAAAAAAATTGATGAAAAAAAATTTAAGTCAAAATCCTCTTATTATGAGGGCTCACATACCGATTTTTCAAAATTAAGCTAAATCACGGTTCTCCGTCTCAAAATGAAGGTTTTGATGTTAGAAACAACTTTTGTTTTGGACTTTTTCTAAATTTTGCGTTTTCGATGTACAGGAGCCATTTAAAGATGTTAGCGAAAAAAATTGATGAAAAAAAATTTAAGTCAAAATCTTCTTATTATGAGGGCTCACATACCGATTTTTCAAAATTTTTTCAACTTTTGTAGATCATGGTTCTCCGTCTCAAAATGAAGTTTTTGATGTTAGAAACAACTTTTGTTTTGGACTTTTTCTAAATTTTGCGTTTTCGATGTACAGGAGCCATTTAAAGATGTTAGCGAAAAAAATTGATTTTTCAAAATTTTTTCAACTTTTGTAGATCACGGTTCTCCGTCTCAAAATGAAGGTTTTGATGTTAGAAACAACTTTTGTTTTGGACTTTTTCTAAATTTTGCGTTTTCGATGTACAGGAGCCATTTAAAGATGTTAGCAAAAAAAATTGATGAAAAAAAATTTAAGTCAAAATCCTCTTATTATGAGGGTTCACATACCGATTTTTCAAAATTTTTTCAACTTTTGTAGATCACGGTTCTCCATCTCAAAATGAAGGTTTTGATGTTAGAAACAACTTTTGTTTTATTTTGCGTTTTCGATGTACAGGAGCCATTTAAAGATGTTAGCAAAAAAAATTGATGAAAAAAATTTAAGTCAAAATCCTCTTATTATGAGGGCTCACATACCGATTTTTCAAAATTAAGCTAGATACGGTTCTCCACCGATGTACAGGAGCCATTTAAAGATGTTAGCAAAAAAAATTGATGAAAAAAAATTTAAGTCAAAATCCTCTTATTATGAGGGCTCACATACCGATTTTTCAAAATTAAGCTAGATTACGGTTCTCCATCTCAAAATGAAGGTTTTGATGTTAGAAACAACTTTTGTTTTGGACTTTTTCAAAATTTTGCGTTTTCGATGTACAGGAGCCATTTAAAGATTTTAGCGAAAAAAATTCATCAAAAAAAAATTTCAGCCAAAAATATTTTTTTTGTTTTTCAAAAATTAAATTGAAATTTCAAAACAAAAATTTTTAAATTCAAAAAAAAAAAAAAATTAATGTTTAGTTTTAATTTAAATGAAATTTTAATTTTATTTAAAATAAAAATTTGAATTTTTATTTATGAATTTATTTAATTTTAATATATTTATTTTATTTATTTTAAAAATAAAAAAATCAACTAATTTAGTTTAATTATTAAAATAATTATTTAATTAATTAAATAAAATTCTGAAAGAATATAAATAAAAAGATTAAATTAAATTATTAAAAAGGTAAAAAATATTCAAGAAAAAAAAAATTAAAATCAAATATTAAAAAAAAAAATAATTAAAAAATTCCAAAAATAATTTAATTGCTTAATTTAATAAAAAATTGTCGAGAAAATTAAAAAAAATTAAAAAATTTCTTTTTGATTTTTTTTGTATTTTTTATATTTATTATAAGATTTCATTTATAATTAATTTAAATAATAATTTAAAAAATTATTTGAATAATTTAATTAAATTAAATTTATTTTAAAATAATTTATAAAAATTTTTAATTTTTTTAAATAGAAAATGAATCAATTTTTGCTAAAACTTCATTAATTTCCTTACAAAAATCAATTTTTTATTTTTAATTGTTTAAAATTTCTTTTTTTTAATTTAAAAAATTTTTAAAAAATTAAAATTTTCATTATTTCACTCTAAAAATTAATCAAAAATTTTATTTTATTTTTACAGGAAACCCCCTCCGACGACCAAAAACCTGTTTGCAAACATTCCATCCATCGCGACTACGTTCAATACTTCGCCAGTAACGGCTTCGGAGCAAGTATCTCTTACGAACCCATCGAAATTTGGGAAATCGCTCTCCCGAAAATGCAATTGCAACTCAAACACTTGAAAGAATTCGAAAAACAGCAAGTTCTCGACGACATCAAAGCCTTTGCGATTCGCGGTTACGACGTTTACGCCAACATTCACGACCAAATTGCCGACATTTCGCCCGAAATCGAGCATCCCGTACTGAACAACCTGAAAATGCTGCTGAACGAGGAACAGGTAAAGTTCAAATCGAAAGTCGAGCAAGTCCAAACGTTGCTAACGGAAGTAAATTTGAACACTTATGACATTAACGACGCGATGCTGATGGTGAAACGTACTTTATGCGAAAGTATCGAGCAATGGGGACCTCGTTTGCGTGAAGCGGCGTTAGCATCAAAGGCTGTGACACAACAAAAAAGCGACCAAATGATCGACAATGCGACAATTTGCACCGAAGAATCGACGCCGGACAGTAAAAGTGTCGGAAGTGACGACAGCGAGACAATTTCTGATGAAATTCCGGTCGAAGCGGGGGCGAAAGATGAGGCAGACACGATTTTTCGACAAAAAGTCAATTCGGTTGATAGTCGAACGAATATGGAACCAGCTTCAACGACGTCAGCGAACCCCGAAAACACGGAAAAAAAGAAAATTATTCGACTTTTAGCGGAATTCTTGAAGCCGAACAGCGACGTGAACATTCTTCAGTCGCCAATTCCGCAAAGTGAGCATCACACCTTACCGTTGGGACTTTTTCCAATCCTCGTACATGACCAAGACTTGTCCTCAATAATCGCTTATAGCATAATTTCGCATGAATATCGCAAAGGAATCGAAAATTTGAACGCTTTGACGTCAGAAAATAATTCCAGCCCGAGCATGAAGCGAAAAATCGACTCAATTTCCGAAGCAGAAGCCTCTGAAACGACTCAAAACTCAAAATCTGAGAAAAAATCCACGTCGCACATCGATATTTCGTTCCAGGACTCCACGACGTCATTTAATTGCAAAATTTATTATGCCCGAGAATTCGACGCGTTACGCCTGAACTTCCTTTATTCGCCTTTTCAAGCAACGACGAAGCCAAAATTCGTCGGAAACGTTAAGGAAGCCGCCCTTTCGGAGGATTGTGAGGAAAATCGCAAGGCTTTTGCCCGAAGTTTGTGTCGCAGTGTCGAATGGAAGGCCCGAGGAGGGAAAAGTGGCTCGAAATTCAGCAAAACGATAGATGATCAATTCGTGCTGAAGGAAATGTCGAAGACGGATGTTGCTATTTTCGAGAATTTTGCTCCGAATTACTTTGAGTACATCAATCAGTGTTTGACGCAGAAGAAACCGACGCTGTTGGCGAAGATTTTTGGCGTTTATAAAATTATGGTCAAGAAAAAGGAGTAAGTTTCGTAATTTTTTTTAAATTTTTCATCAATTTTTATTAAAATTTAATTTTTTTTAATGTAGTCACGTCTCGGAAAAAGCAATTTTAGTCATGGAAAATCTCTTTGTCAATCGCGAAATTTCGAATAAATTCGATTTGAAAGGATCAGAAAGGAATCGTCTCGTGGATACAACGAATTTTACGCGAGAAACTGTCTTTTTGGATGAAAATTTGATACAAAGTAAGTTTTTTTTTGCAATTTTTAATTTTTTTTAATAAATTTTCCTTTTTTAGTGTCTTGGAACAAGCCGTTGTATATTTTGACGCATTCGAGTACAATTCTGAAAGAAGCAATTAATCGAGATTCTTCGTTTTTGGAGAAAAATGGCGTGATGGATTATTCCTTGTTAGTTGGATTGGATGCAAAAGAGAAATTACTCGTGCTTGGGATGATAGATTATATCAGAACTTTTACGTTCGATAAGCGGATTGAGTCGGCATTGAAGTCTTCCGTCAGTAGCAAGTTGCCAACTGTGGTGTCTCCCAAAGTTTACAAGCAGAGATTTGCTGAAGCGATGGAAAAGTAAGAATTTTTATTTAAAAAAATAAATTTTATTATTTTTTTAAAGGATTTTGACAGAAATATTTTTTTTTTTTTTAATTTTTTTTTTTTAATATTTTTTTTTTTTATATTTTTATTTTATTTAAAAAATTAAATTTTTATCATTCAATTATTTTTTTTATTAAAAAAAAATAAATTAATTTCGTAATTTTTTTTTAATTTTAAAATTTTGTTTTTTTTATTTTTCATATTTTAAATTTTATTTATTAAAATATTTATCAAATAATTTAAAAAATTATTTTATTTTTAATTTATTATTTTTTGATTATTTTAAAAATTTATTAATTATTCATCAAATAATTTTTATTTAAATTTTCTTGAATTTTTTGAAAATGTTTCTCATTTTATAATTTTTTTAAATTATTATTTTTTTTTTTAAATTTTTTTTTTTGGTTTAAATTTATCTGTCATATTTAAATTTTTATTTATTTAAAAAAATAATAATTAAAAATTTTAAATATTTATCAAAAATTTTTCATTCAAATATTTTTTTTGAATTTGATACTTTGTCTTAAATTATTTTCATTTGAATTTTTATAATTTTTAAATTATTTTTTAATTCTTAATTTTTATGAAAAAATAAATCAAAATAAAAATTATGAATAATTTTAAAAAATTTTCAAATTTCGACAAAATATTTTTTTTTTAAAAAAATTTTTTTTTTAATTTCATTTTTTTTTGAAAATTTTGAATTTTTTAATAAAATAAATTTTTCAAAAATTTTAAAATTATTTAATTAATTAATTAATTTTTTTTTTATTTAATTTTTTTTTTTTAATATTATTTTTTTTTTATTTTAAAAACGAGAAATATTTCAAATAATTCAAAAAAAATTATAAATAAATTCCTTGATGAAAAATTGTTGAATTATATCAAAATTTTAATTTTTCTTAGAGAAATCATTAAAAAAAATATTTAAAAAAAAAAAAAAAAATTATTAAAAAATTAATTAAAAAAATCTGTCAAAATTATTCAAAATATTAAAAAAAATAATTTTTTAATGAATTTATTTTTATTTTTTATTTTTCAGATATTTTCCATTCGTGCCTGATCGCTGGGAAGGTCTTTCAAAGAAATAATTCAACTTTTTACTTACTTGGAACACGCACTTATGATACTTTACCCTTATTCCACACCTGTATGCTTACCAAAATTAACACTGCTTATACTTTCTGATGTCTAACCAAAAAAATATCAAAGAGAAAAAATAATAAAAATGTAAAAAAAATTATTGTTCATCATATATATTTGTATATTTGACCAAAAAATATGTGCATTTTTATAAATGAGTGAAGGTGAGGAGCTAAAAAACGAAGTTTTCGACGATTTTTGGGAAGTTCTACGGATTTCTAATGTTTGAGACGAGTGAAAAAGTAATTTGCGAGCGCTTCAGCTCCGTGTTGGTTGATTTCCTGAAGAAAAAAAAATTAAATTAAAAAAAAAATATTTTTTTAGTTAAAAAATTTAATTTACATCGAATCCAAATGGCTCCAAATGATCTTTGCACAGCTTCAACCATGCACTTATCTTCGTATATTGCTTCAAACTCATGCCGAAAGCCTCAATTTGTGAAACTGTGACACACAGAGCGAGATCTGCCAAAGTAAAATGATCGGCAGCTTGCCACGTTCGTCCTTTCATGAAACTGTCGAGCCAACGAAGAGCTTCTTCGAGTCGGGCACGCTTCGTTTCGTCAAGCGGAGCGCCCAATTTGATCGTTGGATACTTTTTTTTTAAAAGAAATTTAATAAAAATTCATTAAAAATTTTTTTTTTCGACTCACATAATAATCAACAACCCGCTGTGATAAAGTTCCCAAGTCAAAATGCAGCCGTTGGTCGATCAACGCTCGCACTCGAATGTCTTTGGGGTAAAGAGAGTCATCTTTGGCATACGCAGACACGAGATACGTCATTATGGCACGACTTTCCCACAGCACGAGGTCTTTGTCACATAACGTTGGGATGCAATGTTGAGGATTTAGCTAAAAATTGATTTTTAATGAAAATTTTTATTTAAAAAAAATTTTAAAAAATATTTTACTGCAGTGAAAGCTGGCTTTAAATGTTCGTGCTCGAAAATGTTGATTGTCCTTAGATCGAATTGTACATTTATGATTTTGGCCAGTAAGAGAACACAACGACATGGCGGAGAAGTTGGCGAGAAATATAGCTTCGGCATCACTTGTAGCGTTGTTCCACTGAAAATAAAAAAGAAAAAAAAAATTTAATAAATTTTTATGAATTTTCGGTTAAAATTAATATTTTTAATTTAAATATAAAATTTATTTAAATTAAATTTTTTTTAAATTTTTTTACGAGTTTTTAGTTATATTTTTTATCAAGTTTTTTTTTTATTATATATTTTTTTTTTGGTAAAATATTCTCATAAAATTTCGACGATTCAAAAAATTTTTTAATTTTTTTTAAGAAAAAGTAATTAAATTCTTTTGAAATTTTTAATTTAATTTTAATTTAATTTTTATTTTAATTTATTAATTAATTTATTTAAATATTTATTTTATTTTATTTTTTTTATTTAAGATATTCTTAAAGAAAATAAATAAAATTAATTTATTTTTTTATTTATTTATTATTTAATTTATTTATTTTATAAATTTATTTTATTTTAGAGTTAAAAATTAATAAAAATAATTAATTTTTTAATTATTTATTTGTTTTAAATATCTTCGATTTTTTATTTAAATAATTTTTTTTTAAATTTTTAAACCTTCAATATAAAAAAAATAATTATTTAAAAATAAAAATTTATCAAATTAAAAAAATTATTTTTTTCAAAATAAGAAAAATTTATAAAAATAAATTAAAGTTTTAACAAGTCCATAAAATTAAATAAATATTTATTTTTTTTAATAAAAATAACTTTCATAAAATATTTAAATTTTATTTTAATTTTATTTCAATTTTTTTCTAATTATTTTTTTAATTTTTAAAATAAATTTCGACCTTTAAAATAAAAAAATAACTATAAAATAAATAAATAAAATTTTATAAAATAAATTAAATAATTAAATTAATTTAATGAAATTTTTTTATAAATTAATTAATTTAATTAATTGAAAAAATAAATTTTTAAAGAGTTAAACTTCAATTCATCAAAAAATATTAAAAGACGAAATTTTTTTTTTGTAATCTTTCTTTACTTTTATTTTTTTAAACAAAAAAAAAAAATAATAAAAATAATCAACGAGATAAAGATCGACCTAAAAACCTCAAACTTGATGTTTTTCCAAGTTCATTGACAAAAAAAAAATTACTAATTTTAGTCGATACAAAATGCTCAATAATAAAAAAATTCTCAAAGCGGCGTCATGCTTTTTTTGTTGCCATCTTCAACCGAGAATGACAAAATATCGTTTGTCACGCGAACCTTTATTTTTTTTCTGTTATCAGATTTGGAATTATATTTATTTTACGAGAAAACATTGATATAAACACAAACAAGACATGAATGGGCATAATGACGGAAATACTCAAATTCTGCGGTTAGATAATCAAAATCAATAAAAAGCGGTCAGATTTTGTAAAATTTTTTATTTTTTCCTTTAGGAATTTGACATAACACTTTTTCGATGCTCCAAATATCGGTCTGTGGTTGTTTTATCTGTTTCTGCCTTCAACATTGCTCGCCATTGGGACATCACTTTTTGATTTATTTCCTATGAAAAAATATTTTTTTAGTCTCGAAAAGGCTTAAAATGATTTTTTTTGGATTTTTACATCGTAACCGAAGGGCTTCAATTGTTGTTGAACGGCTTTGTACCAAATGTTTGTTCGGGGAAATCGTGCCAAGCCATATTCGAAGGCTTCCAATTGACAAAAGGATTGGCAAAGGGAGATGTCGGCGACGGTAAAAGTATCGCCAGCAGCCCATTTGCGAGTTAAGAGGATAGTTTCGTAGATTTGGATGGCTTCGGTGAGGGCGGAGAGTTTTCGCGGATCTGGCATTCGACTTCGGTATAAAATGTCGCCCTAAAAAATTTGAAAAATAAAAAAAAATTAAAAAGAAAATTTTTCGATATAATTTAAAAATTTATCGCATTTTAATTTGTTTTGTAAAATTTTTCATTAATTTTTATGATTTTATTTTATTTAAAAAAAAAAAAATTAATTCTAATTAATTTTCATTAATTTTTAATTTTTACGAAATTTTTAAAATTTTTACGAATTTATTATTATCTCCAAAACTTTTTTTTAATGAATTTTCATTATTTTTTTTTCACGAGATTTTTTTCTGATTTTTTTAAGAATTTTAAAATTAATTAAATTTAAAAAATTTTTGTATTTTTTGAAATTTTAAATTCAAAATTTAATTATTTTACTTTCAAATATTTTTCATAATTTTTAAAAAAATTTTTAATTAATATTTTTAGTTTTCTTCTTTAAAATTTATAAAATAATTTTAAATAATCAAATTAAATACTTTAAAATAATTTTAAATTAAAAAATTTGAAAAAAAAATTAAATTTTCGTAAAATGTATAAATTTATCGCATTTTAATTTATTTTAATTTTTTTTTGAATTTTTTTTTTTTTTTTTTTTTATTTTTTACAAAAAATGAGTAAAGTTTCAAAAATATTTTTTTTTTAATTTTTTTTTTTTATTTTATTTTTTTTTTATAATTTTTGTTATTTTATTTTTTTCACGAGATTTATTTTTTCAATTTTTAAATTCATTTAATGTAAAAAATTATTAATTTACGAGTTTTTGTATTTTCTGAAATTTTCATAATTTTAATTATTTTATAAAAATTTTTCAATTTTTTTTTATTTTAATAATTAAATTAATTAATTTAAAATTTTAAGAATTTAAAAAAAAAATTCAAATTTTTTAAAACCCTTATTGCCTTCAAGAATCGTAAAAAAATTAAAAATGTTTAATTTTTCTCATATTTTCCAAAAAATTTTCCGAATTTTCCATAAATTTTGCGAAATTTTAAAAATTCTTTAATTTTTTTCGAATTTTCATTAAAAAAATGTTCACAAAATTTCAAAATTAATTAAAAATGCGATAAAAATTATTTAAAAAATAAAAAAATTAAATAAACCTACATAATAATCATTAATCCTCGCATAAAGCGTTCCCAAGTCAAACTGCAACATATGATCCACGGGCGCTCGTCTTTTCGGATCTCTCGGATACAAATCATCACTTTTAGCATATGTCGAGATCAAATAAGTTGCTATTGCTCGACTTTCCCACAGCACAATTCCATCGTCATCCAACGTCGGCAAGCAATGTTGCGGATTTATCTCGAGAAAATCCTTCGGTTCACTTCCTCCTTCCAAATTTACGAGTTTCAGATCCAACGGAAGTCCGATCACTTGAGCCACAATCCTTACCATGCGAGAAGGCGGACTCATCGCCGCATAAAAAAGACGAGGAACTGTTCGTTGAATGACATTTTCCTCGTTGACGAGGACGATGCAGCTACCGTTGCTTTGGAATGTCGTTCGAAGATGCGCATCAGCTGCACAAAACTATTTTTCAATCACAGGAAAAAATAATTTAATTTCAAATCTCTTTTAGATTTCAATCCTTCGTAAAATTTTTCGTGCAACGACAACAAGAGATTGAACACGAATGATATTTAATCAACGGAAACACACACACAAAGGGAAACTGCTGCATTATTCACGCGAATGAATTAAAAGCACCTCAATGTCCGTGCACCGAATACAATTTCCTCGACGAACAATTATCTCTCGACGAACAGAAAATACCTTCGAATAGCGAGAAATTGTTTAGATTTATGGATAAATAATAATTATCTCTCATTGATTTATCGATTCCAGGAGTGAAATTGTTGTTTGGAACGGAAAATTGTTGTGGTTGGGACAGTTGTTTGTGGAAGCGAGCGACAAAAATCATCGATACGGGGCGGGAAAACATGAATATTGAACGAAGATAATCAAAAGTTGTGACTATTTTGTGGTTGTTAATGTTGGGGCAGGAAAGTTGTGAATACAATTGGGAGGAGTTTGTCACCTTTTGGAATTTGGCTTGAATTGTTTCAAGGAAAAATTGATTTTTAATACAAAATTGGATTTTTTTTGAAGAAAAATATGAAAATTTTTACCGATTTAATTTTTTTTAAATTTTTAGAAACTTAAATTAAATTTACAATTTTTTTTTAATTCTAAAAAATTTTAATTTTTTATGAATTTTAATCAATTTAATAAATTTTAATAGATTTTGAAAAATTTAAAAGGATTTTTAAAATATTTTGTAATTTTTATTAAATTCTTATATTTTGTAAAAAAAAAATTGAAACATTTTTAATAAAAAAAATTATTAAAATAATTAGGTATAATTGAAATTTAAAATTTTTATATAAAAAAATAATTTAAAAAATAAATAAATTTTTTAATTATAATTTTTTTAAATTAATTTTAATATTATTTTTTAAATTTTTTAAAAATTATTTTTTTAATTGATTTCGAAAATTTCAATTTTTTTATAATTTTAAAAAAAAAAATTATTTTGAAAAAAATTTTCCTAATTTAAAAAAATTAAATTATTTTGACAAAATTTTTCCTAATTTAAAAAAATTAAATTATTTAAAAAAAAAAAAATTTCATAATTTAAAACATTATTTTTCATATTTATAATTCTTTAATTCATCAGTTCTGAATATATTTTATCAATTTTCAGAATTTCGATTTTTTTTAATTTTAAATCGATTTTTAAAAAATATTACAATTTTCAAAAATTAAAAATAAATAAAATTTATTAAAATTTTTTTTTTTATTTATTAAAAAAAATAATTAAAAAAAAATAATTTAAAATAAATAAATTTTTAATAAATAATTTTTAAATTTCAGTATTTTTGTTTTATTTTTTAATAATTAATTAATTAATTATTTTAATTAATTTAGAAGAATTTTAATTTTTTTATTAAATATAAAATAATAATTTTTATAAAATAATAAAATTTTTTTTTATCCATTTTATCCAAAAAATTCCATTAGTTTCACAGAATTTTTTTTTCTTTATTTAAAATTATAATTTTAAAAAATTTTTAGAAAATTTAAAAAAATTATCAATCTTTCAAAATTTTTATAGAATTTTAATCGATTTCGATAAATTTTCAAAAAAAAAAAAATCAATAGAATAATAAAAAACATCTCAACTTTTGATTGATTTCACTTTAAATCCCCAATCCATCAATTTCCATCACCTTGTCAACAATAAATTCCTAAACAACTAATCTCAATTCTCAATGGCGCGCCATTCAAAATTTAATCCGTTAATTCCTTTATTTAACCTCAATTTTTGAGTATTACGAACATTTTATCGGCTTCTGCCCACAAAATTGCTACTTAAACACGGGAAATTACACAAGTGCACGTCATTTGCATTTGCATTGTGATTATCAGCAACGATATGCAGGAAATGTCATTGAACGCATTGATTACCGATCGATTTGAAATTTCATCGGAAAAACTTCTCGAATAATAATTAAAAAATTTCTTTGGAAAGTTTTTCAATAAAATTTTTAATTATTTTGTTTATTCGGCTTCGATTGAAGAAAAAAATTAAAAAAAAATAAAAAACTCACTTTTCAAGTTTTTGCTGAATAACAGCTGCCTTATCCATACACGCGCCCAGGTTGACTGATTTCTTATTTTTTTTCGATTTTTCTTCAAAAAATTTTCTTTTTGTTTACAATTTTCGACGCATCAACAAAAATTCGACACCTGACCTGACATGTAGTAAATATTTACTCTCGTTTTTTGTTCGTTTTTTATCAAGGGTTTCAATCTACACAATCACGAGTCAGACAATCATGAATTGTTTGAACAAACAAAGTTATTAAAAGCGAATGATGTGGGCTGAACTCATACTTTTCATTTCGTTCTCAAATTTCCCGTAATTTATTTATGAGAAATTATTATTTGCGTTAATTAAGGCCCGGAGAGAAAAGACACGACGAGACTGAACGACTGTGACGATAAATGAAAACTAAGTTGTTGGGTAATAATTTTCCTCATAAAAAGCCATACAATGAAACGTATCGAAAAGCCATATGTGAAGACTCGAAGCAGTCATGTGCGTTTAGCGAATTAGTGATGAGGGAGGGATAGTTGGAAGAGATTTTAGGAAAATTTTAGTTTTGGTTTCTTTCAGAGCTGAAAACTGATTTAAAAAGGCCTAAAAGTTAGTTTTTCTATTAAAAACTGCAAATACTTTTCAAATTGGCCTAAATTATTAAAATTTTTCATTAAAGCTGAAAATTTTTTATAAGAGCTAAAAACTAATCAAAGAGGCCTAAAAGTAAAAATTTCTTCATGAAAACTGAAAATTTTTAAGTTAGAGCTAAAAATTAATCAAAGAGGCCTAAAAGTAAAATTTTCTTTATGAAAACTGAAAATTTTTTAAGTTAGAGCTGAAAATTATTCAAAGAGGCCTAAAATATAAAAATTTTTCATGAAAACTGAAAATTTTTAAGTTAGAGCTGAAAATTATTCAAAGAGGCCTAAAATATAAAAATTCTTCATGAAAACTGAAAATTTTTAAGTTAGAGCTAAAAATTATTCAAAGAGGCCTAAAATATAAAAATTCTTCATGAAAACTGAAAATTTTTAAGTTAGAGCTAAAAATTATTCAAAGAGGCCTAAAATATAAAAATTCTTCATGAAAACTGAAAATTTTTAAGTTAGAGCTAAAAATTATTCAAAGAGGCCTAAAATATAAAAATTGTTCATGAAAACTGAAAATTTTTAAGTTAGAGTTAAAAATTATTCAAAGAGGCCTAAAATATAAAAATCGTTCATGAAAACTGAAAATTTTTAAGTTAGAGCTAAAAATTATTCAGAGGCCTAAAAAATATTCTTCATGAAAACTGAAAATTTTTAAGTTAGAGCTAAAAATTATTCAAAGAGGCCTAAAATATAAAAATTTTTCATGAAAACTGAAGTTTTTTAAGTTAGAGCTGAAAATTATTCAAAGAGGCCTAAAATATAAAAATTTTTCATGAAAACTGAAAATTTTTAAGTTAGAGCTAAAAATTATTCAAAGAGGCCTAAAATATAAAAATTCTTCATTAAAACTAAAAATTTTAAATTAGAGCTAAAAACTAATCAAAGAGGCCTAAAAGTAAAAAGATTCTTCATAAAAACTGAAAATTTTTAAGTTATAGCTGAAAATTATTCAGAGGCCTAAAATATAAAAATTCTTCATAAAAACTGAAAAAATGCAGAAAAAAGTAAGAAAACGTTTGTAATGAACAAAGTAAAATCTAACAAAACCCTGAAGGAAAAAATCTGTTCTCCCAATTAACAAAACCAATTCACTTTTTCCGCTTCTAAATTAAACATCAAAGGCAATCAAAGCTTTGTACCTCACTTACCGTCAAAAACGTGTCCTAATCTAATCAATTTTCTCGTGTCTTTAGAAAAAAACAAAAAAACCGACATTTCATCAAACGATTGGCTGCAAATGTTCCTCCCTGTGACACACACATTAATTTTTGAACGACTGACATGCACTTAAATACCACTTACGTACCCATGTCGTGCCTTTGGGTACCTCAGAAACTTTTGTCTTTAACAAAATTATGACGCGTTCGCCCTTCTATTGATTCGTCGTTACATGATTGCCTCCCTTTTGTAACGTTATGTTAATGCGAAAATATTAAATTGGAGGAATTTTCCGTGTTTACATTTATTTTTAAAGGTTATTAGCGGCTACAACAACAACAACAACAAGACAAGTACTTAATGGGTGTGTGCTCTTTAATTATGTACGAAGAGGCTTCATGTGTGTGTCTTGAATAACAATCAGTCGCGTCATCGAAGGGAAAACTTTCGTACTTAAACAATGTAATTAATTTGAACCTTTTTTAATTGACTCGAAGTTTGTTCTTCGTATTTGACTTGAAAATGGGCACGTCCTGAAAAAATAATCAATCTTGATAGTTTTTCGATGCCCTCAAAAAAAAAATGATATAAATTAATAAAACAACAAAAAAAAATATGAACCAAAGCCCAAAAGTCGAGCAGAGTCACGCAACTATTTGTCGTTCGTTCACAGAAAATCAGGATGGAAGGAAATAGCTGTCATAAATTTAGTTTCAAGGATGCAGCTTTTTGGTCTTTTATCAAAATAATGAACGAAGGTAAGTTCAAGAAGCGAGGAATTTGAATTTCCGTTTTTAATTGAATTATGTGAGAATTTTGTTGAAGACTGTTAAGACGGGGATTTACATGTGTTTAAAGCAACCGAGTAAGTAAAGGATTATTATTGCATAAAATATGTGAAGAAAATGTTTAAAAAATCGTAAAAAAAATTTTTTTTCAGCCAAGTCATTAATTTTTTGTGTCTTTTTAATCTTTTTTTAAGATAAAAAAAAGTTAATGATTTTTTAAGAAATTTATGAAAAATATTTTAATATTTTTTTATATTATTTTTTAATTATTTTTATTTTTTTTTTAAATATTTTTATGGAAATAATGTAAAATTTATTAAAATCTACCAAAAATTATTTTTAAAAAAATTAAAAATAATAAAAATTGACAGGTTTGACGTTTAGATCTATCAGATCTTTAATTTGGCGCCAAAAAAATAAACAATTGGAATTGAGGAGTATGGAATTGTAAAGTAAATTGAGAAGACTCAAATTGATAAAATATATAAAAATATTTTTAATTTGCTTCTACCAATTTTTTTTTAAATTCAAGAGCAATTTAAGATAAAATCAAATTAAACAATTAAAAAAATTAATATTATTAAAAATTTAAAAAAATATATTTTTAATGTTTTGAATTAAAAATTTTTTAATTTCTTGAATTAATATTTTTTTGATTTTTTTTAAATTTTTTTAATATTTATTTTAATTAGAAATTTTTTGAATAATATATTTTTAAATTAAATTAATATTTTTTAATTTAATTTAATATTTTTTTTAATTAATTAATTTATTTTTTAATTTAATTTTAATTAATTTAATTTTTTTTAAATTTTATTGAAAATTAAATTATGAGATTTTTATTAAAATCAATATATTAAGTAAAAATGTGAATTTATAGGAATATTTTTTTGATCAAATTTGACATACAGATCGTGTCATAAAATTGGCGCGAAAAATATCACAAAAATTGAGGAGTACAAAAATGTGAAATTTGATCTTTTGAACTAATTTGGATCGAATTTAACTATGAAGCTATAGAAAAACTGATCAAAGTTGGGAAAAGTATAAAAAGGAAAAAAATTCTGGATATTGAGGAGTAATAAAATGTAAAAATAAGTTTAATCGAAAATTTTTTCTTCTAAAAATTATTCGAAAAAGCTTTAAAATTATTTTAAAAGTAAAATTTGCTCCACAAAAATTCTAAAAACTTTAATTTCTCAGAAAATTTTCTAAAAACTTCAATTTTTTGAAACAAAATGTCAAACTTAACCTTCATTCACATCATTTAACCTTTTTCATTGTGAAAAAAATTGCTCAAAAGCGCATTAAATTCAAATAAACAAACACAAAAATTTCACAATCACGCCTCATAAAATATTCACAGCGGCTTTTTCTTTCATGTCTCGCGCATTTTTCGCTTTTCCCGGAAACTTGTCACATGTTATCGCGTATTTTAATCTGATAATCCCGTTAGCACTTTGCAACAATGTAGACTTTTTCTGATAAAATATTCCCATTGAGCTTTTGAAACTCACAAAGGGGTTGTCATGAAATAATTAAAAATAAAAAAAAATCGTAAAATTATGAAATTTATCACGTGGCGGAAAAAAAATCATTAATTTGCTTTAAAGATTTTATTTATTTAAATTTTATAATTTTTTTTTTATCTAAAAATGAAATTGCTTTAGACTTTGAAATATATTTATAACACAACATATTCATAAATTATTTTTTTTTATTAAATTGTGCTCGAGTTGTGCCTTAATTGTTGAGCTGTTTCTGCATCAATCTGCTTAATGACATTTTTATTGCTTCAATTTCGATCGAAAATATCCAGCGACGGAATCGGCAGATACTTGCACGATTTCCTGCACGAAAAAAAAAATAAAATTAATTAATTTAAAAGCTGAAAATCATGAAAAATTACTCTTACTTCAAAGCCATGTGGTTCCAATTCGGCCTTGCAACGTTGCATCCATTCAACGACATTCGAGTGCGATTGAATGTCAATGCCGAATGCTTGAATTTGGTTCACTGTGACGCACAAACAAATGTCAGCGAGGGTCATTTTGGGTCCAGCTACCCATTTTTTGCCGTTATTTAGCATCGTGTTGAGCCAATCGAGAGCTTCGGTTATTTTGAGTTTCTTTTTTTCGTCTAAATAGGCGCCGTAAGCGAAAGTTGGCTCCTAAAAATTTATTTTGTGTTAATTTTTTGTTAACAAAATATATTTTTTTAGTTCTTACGACGTAATCTTGCATTCGACGATGTAAAGTTCCTAAGTCGAACTGCAATCGTTGATCGACAAGAGCTCGAGCACGAACATCTTTCGGATAAAGAGAATCATCTTTGGCAAAGGACGAACAAAGGTAAGTTAAAATAACGCGACTTTCCCATAAAACTAAGCCATGATCGTCCATTGTGGGAATTGTGTGCTGTGGGTTGATCTAAAAAAATAAAAAAAAACGTTAAATTGAGAAAAAATTTAAAAATTTTAAGATATTTTAATTTTTGAACCCAATGCACATTTTTTTATTTTTTTATTTAATTTTTAAAATTTAAGTACATTTATTTGTTTTTTCTTCAATTTTAAATTTTTTCATAAAAAATTAAAATTAAAAAAAATTTAATCAATAAAGTAAGAAATTTTAACTTTCAACCCAATGCACATTTTTTTTTTATTTAAAATTTTAATCCATTTATTTATTTTTTTTATTTTTCTTCTATTTTAAATTTTTTAAAATAAAAAAATTTAAATAAAAATTTAAAAATAAATTTAAATAAAAAAATTTAAAAAAAATCAAAAAAATAATTAAAAAATTTCAACCCAATGCACATTTTTTATCTAAAATTTATTTTAAAAATTTTAAAGTAATTTAAGTTTGTGATTTTTTTTTTTAAATTAAATTTTTTTAATTTTTTTTTTATTAAGACCCCAATGCACATTTTATATTTTTTTTTATCCCAGAGCATATTTTGAAATTTCATTCCAATTATAATTCGAAAAAAAAAATTTGTGAATTAAATTTTAAAACAGGAATTGGGATAAAAACTTAAAATGTGCATTGGGTTGCAAAAAATTAAAATTTCAAATTGGGTAAAAACTTCAAATTGTGCAATGGGACAAATTTTTTTTTTATTAAAGAATTAAAAATTTTAACCCAACAAATCTTTTTAAACTTTATCCCAACGTACATTTTAAATTTTTTATCCCAATGCAAATTTTCAAATTTGAACCCAATGCACAATTTAAGTAAAAATTTGCTATAAATGAGTTAAAAAAATTATTTAAAAATAAACTTACAGCCACAAACTCCTGATTCAACTGCTCCTTCTCCAAGATATTAATTGATCGCAAGTCGAACTCGATATCCAGCATTCGAGCCAGCAACAACACACTTCTACAGGGCGGACTTAACGGATGATAGTACAGAATAGTTGCCATACTTTCTCCGATTATTGTGCTGCATTTAAAATTTACAAAAGAAAATTAAATTAATTATTCATCAGAGACCGTAACTCGTACCAGCTACAACGAAAATTTCAAACAGAGACAAATTAAATTAGAATTTAAAGCATTTACCTGTGGAACGATGCTCACGAAAGGCGGCAGAAAACGACACAGGCGACGTTACACGACATTTAATTCCTTTTTGTTTTAGATATTTGCACAAGTAGTAGTTGGAGGGAAAGAAATAATAAAATATCACTTTTGAATAAATTTTCTGCAAAATGCCAATTATTGTTGTGTGAATGTTCAAAAAAAAAGTTACAAAAATTTTCAAGCACAGAAAAAGTTCAACATTTAACGAGACAAAAAAATAATATTTATTTTTCTGTGAGACGAAATGCAAACTTTCTGAGGTGAAGTTTAATTTTGCAAATTATTACAAGCCAGAGAAGCAGGTCAAGCACACGCTTCGGACAACTTTTCGGTTTTTAAGAGAAGTGTCAAAATGTCGGTTTTGTAAAATTATTTTAAATATAAAATGTAAAAGTTGAAGCAAAGTTGTCAATTTTGTAAAATTCCGAGAAATGTTGTTGACAATGAAAATGACAATTTATCGAGAATTTTCTTCGTTGACCATGAAATTTTCGAGTTTCATGTCGTTTGGTTGCTTTTGGCAAGACAACGTTATGGATTTTAATAAGAGAAAACCAAAATGAGAGAATTTTTGTGGAAAAATATGAAGGTAAGTTTTAAAATTTTTATTAAAAAAAAATATTTTAATTAAAAAATTAATTAAAAAAAATTTTTAAATTAATTTTTAATTTTAAAATTTAATTAAAATTAATTTTAAATTAATTAATTATTTTATTTGAATAAATTTATTTAAATATTTAAAATAAAATAAATTTTAATTAAATAATTTAAAATTATTAAAAATAATTTTATTAAATTTTTAAAATTATTTTTTTTTATTAAAATAATAAAATTAAAAAAATTAAAATAAATAAAATTATTTTATAAAATTTTTAATAAAATTATTAAAAAAAAAAATTTTATTTCATTTAAATTAATTTTAAAAAATCCAAAAAAAATTAAATAATTAAAAAAATTATTTAAAAAAATATTTTTAATAAAAATTAAATTAATTTAATTAATAAAAAATAACCTTAAAATTTAAAAAATAAAAATAGCTGTAAAAAATGTAAATTCAAATTTCAGCTTTAAGTTGCATTTCAAAGCATAAAAAACGAAAAAGAAAACTTTAAGGTCGAATAAAAAGGAAATCAACCCAAATCACTCTTGTCGCGACATTCCCATCAGAACAAACCTAACTTCACAAAACCCTATTTTTCCCACATTAATTTGCAATTCAACCGCAAATGACCATAATATCGATGTTTCTACACAAAACCAGCACCATCATCATCATAAATACTGTTCGGTCTACTTGTTATTCTCTCATTACGTTTAATTTATCAAATAATGTCAATCAATCAATAAAGATAGAATCGCCGCGCTGCTAAATAAAGTATCAAAAGACACCGTCGTCATTATTAAAAAAAATATTCTCGAGTTCCTTGACACATTTTCCGTTATCGGCAAGGTCATCCAAAGTCCAAACATTTTTCCCATCTACAGAAATTTCCTCGTTCGATACGAAAATTGTTTTGTGTCACGGAGTTTTTTCAACTTCGCATTTAAATATATGGAAATTGCAACAAATTACGAGAGAAATCGATGGAACAACATTTCGGATCAATCAAGAAAAGTCCATTCATTTGGTTTGTTTGTCAGGTAAATCCCTTGCCCCGAAAAAAAATTAATTAAAAGTTTTTATTGCTATGGGGGGCTTAGCAAAAAAAGGTTGAAACTTTATTCGAATTTATGTTTAAAATTTCCTTTTGCAAATAGAGAGGAAAAAGAGGTATTGACTTTGTGTAAATTCGTAACAATAAAAAAAAAGTTTTCTTTTAAAGACACCTAAATTTGTGACAACGAGAGCAAATCGAATCAACATCATTTTTGTCGGCACACAAAAGACGTCGTTCGCTGGCGAAGACGATGGAAAATTCGATTTTCAAGTAAAATGCCGAAATTTATTCAAATATATCATCGACACTTGATATAATTATTAATCTTCGTTGCGCATTGTTGTTACAACGTTGTCTGAGGTTTTTTCATCGTATTGTTAAGGGAACAAGCCGCTGAATTATTTTGACGTTTTACAATTTTGACAGGTAAGAATTTTATTTTTTAAAAGAATTTTTTTTATTAATTAAAAATATTTTTGTGTAAAATTTTAGCATGTGAAGTCAATACAAGATAATTTTTAGGATGACATGTAAAAAGACGAACCTTCAAGAATTGTTTTTCAAATTGAGGAAAAAACACAGCTTTCTTTCATATTAAACCTAAAGAGAAGTTTTTCATACAACACTGAATAAAAAAAAAAGTTTGCTATGGATCACATAATTCTTGATCTAATTGAATTTTTGAAGAAATTATTAAGACTACCAAACAAATCAAGCTCTTGCATTTCAATCACACATTTTTCTTAAATACTTTTACTTCAATCAGTGACAAAGCAAATGGGGTGTGCAGTGTAAGCGAATCCGAATCTGCACGAATCTTGGGGGTCACTTATGACAGGCATCTCACATTTTCAGCGGCGCTGCCATTTTCGTATGAATCTCATTGGAAAAAATACAAACAAATAGATGAGAAGCAATATTCTACCCATCATTAAAATTTGAACCATATTCTCCAGATGAAGAAGCCTTTCAGAAGAATTTTAGTATTGTATAAAAATATTTCAACAGACGACATCGAAACTGACTTCCTGAGTAAAGAGGAAATTTTAAGACATTATGTTTCTCTGCAAAGACTTGACTCGCAGAAGAAGTTTTATAGTGAATATTAGAAATTAACAAATAGATGGCTTAAGTTAAAAAATATTACAAAAGCATAAAATATAGACAAAAATTAAGAATTTTTTAATTGTTGAAATTTTTACATTAGTTTTCACTAAATTTTAAATTAAATTTTTTTCAAGTATTTAAAATCATATTGAATTAAATTTCTTCAACTTGAAATGTCAAATTTCGAAACGTCAAAATTTTTATTCACCTGTTCCTACCCTAAATATTACATATTTTTGAATGAATAAAAGCGAGAAAAATTAACGGCAAGGACCATCATCATCATCATCATCATCTTTATTGTAAGAAAATTTAATCAAAGCTTCCACGTTGTCGTTGTCGAAATTACTTTTTATTATTATTTTATTTCATTCAGCAACATTTAAATCGTTGGGATGGCACTCGCAGACACGGAAGGCGCTTCACGAAACAAAAAAAAAAGAAGTAAAGTTGAACAATGTTTGTCTTTTAGATTTATTATTTGCCAAAGAAAAAAGACGAAAAAGTAGCAAACGGAGCCAGAAAGTGTAATAAACATTTTTTTGTTTGAAGTGTCTGTGTGTGTTAGTAGTGACAAGGTGACATGACACACGAACGACGGTGAACTTTTTATTTTCTTATGAATTGTTTTTGTTCATTCTTCTTCTTTTTTTGTCCTCATCATATGTGAGGTTGATATTTGAGCGTGATGATAATTTTGATATTGAGACGATAGGTTTTCACGAGAGACTAGATTTATAATGAAATTTTATAATTAAGGATTTTCGATTTGTATTTTTGATGAAATTCCTCAGAGGTCACTTTTTAATCATATTTTTCATCTATTGAGAGAAAATTTTTATTTAAAATCAATAAAATTTATTTTTTCGCATTCAAAAGTTCACTTAAAATCAAAAATGTGTAAATTTTGACCTTTTATCAAATTTATTCCATTCATTTGACATCTTGACATATATCGAATTGCTCCTTCGAGTTTTCTTGACATTGACTAATTATGTCTGTAAATATTTCGCTCGTCGCGAAATTAATCAGTCCTTTAATAGAAGTCTAATTTTGGTGCCAAATGTAATTAATAACGAGTTCAAAGTATTTGGAGTGGTAAAATTTTGCTCAACCAGACAATTTTTCAAGGTTTCCAATACTGTCCCTTTCCAATTTTCACATTTTTATTATTTTGTCATCATTTCTCTTCATTTTTTTTTAGAAAAAACGGGCATCATCAAAATCCCATTAAAATCATGCCCAGACTGATATACGGAACAATTTATTTTTATTTTATTACCAAATTCAATTTTTCTTTTAAAAAAATCAACGTTTTATTTTTTTAGCATATTTCGCTTGCAGCTTTTTTTTGTTCTCAACGCATTCAACAACTCGTCACTATTTGAGCAATTTTCGACATTTTTCAAAAAAAAAAAGAAGTAAGATTGATGTTTGCTTCGCATCAACAGAGAAAAAAATTTCCACACGCGTAACAAAACCCAATACTCCAATTTGTGTTGTTGTTGTATTTTATAGCCCCGAACAAGTCTCAGAGCAACATGAGTAAACTCCAAACAGAAAATCAATTTTGTGTCTGCTTTTTGTGAAACAGTAGCGAAAAATATTCATATCAAACATCAATCAATTCGATTTTTTTTCTGTGAGGAATTATTTTTTCCATCAATTAAAAAAAAAAAAATTTTAGGGACCTAAGTTTTTTATGCAATTTTTTTTTAATTTGAATAATTTTAAAATTTTTTAATTTAATTTATTTTTGTAGATTTTTTAAATTTCTACTTATTTAATTTTTAATTAAATTAAATTATTTTTTTATTTAAAAATTTAATTAATTTTTTTTAATTAAAAATTAATTTAACAATTAAAATTTTTTAAATACTAAAAAAATTAAATAAATTAATTAAAAATAAAAAAAATTAATTTATTTTAATTTTTATAATTAAATAAATTAATTTAATATTTTAAAAATTTTATTTTATTTAAAATTAAAAAAATTTTAAATTTTTTAATTTAATTTTAATTTTTTAAAAATATTTTTAATTTAAAAAAAATTAATTAAAATTAATAAAATTAATTTATTTAATTCAATTTTTAAATCAAAAATATTTTTCAATTTTTTTTTAATTTAATTTTTAAATTAAATTTAATTAAATTAATTTTTTTAAATAAAAAAAAAAATAAATTAATAAAATTTTAATGAAATTTAAATTAAAATTTATTTAATTTTCTATAAAATTATTTTTTTTAAATTGAAATTTAATTTAATTTAAATCAAATGTTATTTTTTTTAAATTTTAATTAAAAAAATAAAAAATTTTTAATTTTTTTTATCAACTTTAATTAAATTAATTTATTTTAATTATTTTTCTTTCACAGAAAAGCTTTTAAGCAGAAATTCATCAACTACAGCTTCTAATTTACATGACACAGCGAAAAATCAACAAAAAAACTTTTTTAATGTCAAATTTTAAAACATTTCAATCAAGTAGAAGAAGCAGAAGAAAACTTTCAAGTCAAGGTTGGCAGATTTTTGTGATAAAAACTTTTTCAAAACGTGCCACAAACACAACAAATGAATATTGATTGTCACAAATTTTAAAATTTACCGAAAATTTATCTCTCTGAAGACATGATTTGGTAGAAAAAAAATACGAAAAAAACGAAATTTACTCACTTTTTAATTTTGTCCTGTAGAACGGCGACGGTTTCCACGCAATTACCCAGCTTTCCTTGCAATTGTCTTCGAGGTAAGCAAATATTTAAATAAGATTTTTTTTTTGAGTGTTTCCCTTATTTTTTTTTGCACTCCTTAGAAGAAGTTGACGAAGAAAGCGACGTGAAGAGATCTCTCTTTTATTATTTCCTTCTTGCTTTTTTTCCCCTGTGGTACTGCGGAGACGTGGCGAAACAACTTTCCTCGTTTATAGAACAACAAAAAAAAATGTGTAACGTAATTAACTTTGGCAATGTCCTGTTATTATTTTTTTTTTGCTTTTTTATTATTTTTTCCTTTTTTCTCTTGTAGTGAAAAAAATTCTTTTAACACATTTCAATATCCTGCAGCAAAATAGCTGAGCGGATTTCGTGATACCTGCCTGACGAATGATAATAAAATAATGTTTTCGTTACTTTGTCGACGAGTAACGACGACGTGGAGTCCTATAATAACACGGACAATCGATATCGCAGGTGCCGAGTCTCATATAAATAAAAAAAATTGTATTGAACTTTTTTTTTCTTGCTAAGCAAATTATTTCTTTGTGACACTTTTTAATTTCTGAGAATTTTTTTTTTTTAATTTTAATTTTTTATGCGAACCGCGAAAAAGACAAGCGAACTGATACCGAGCAACAGTTATCGCACATTGAATTTATGTTGGGAATTTTTGCCATGCTTTGCCTCATATCGGCAGCGAGGAGATTCTCTCGTGAAACGGACTATGGGGGAACAGTTTGTGTTTTTGTGAGAATGAATAAAGAGAGAGAACAGCTGTTTTCTATGCGTTCGTTCAGCATAAATCGTGCTTTATTAAAGAATTTTGAATGTTGAAGGATTGTAATGCGATTTTTTTAATTTTTCTCATGAAAAGTGATTTTTAAAATTTTTCACTTAATTTTAAATTAAATTAAATTTTGAGTTTTTACATGAATTTTTTTTTATTTTAATTAATCATTAATTCATTTTGATAAATTCATGAAAAAAAATTAAAATATTTTTAAGCAAAATAAAATAAAATTTTTCATAGTTTTAGTTTTAGAATAATTTTAAATTATTTTGTTAAATTTATAATTTTTGTGTTGAAATTTTATTTTAATTTTTTTATATTTAAAAATATTTTTGGAATTAATTAATTTAATTTTCTCGATAATTTAAGAAATTTTATTATAAAATTAATTTTATAATTTGAATTTTTAATTAAAAATTTAATTTTTTTATTTTCAATTATTTTTTAATTAATTAAATATTTTTTTTATTAAGGAAAAACTTGAAGTAAATTAATATTTTTTAATGGAAAATAATTTTTTTAATAATTTTATTTATGAAATAATTTTTTTAACTTTTAATTTATTTTATTAACTTTTATGAATTTTTATATTTTGTAAAAAATTTTGATTTTTTTTTAAATTAAATTTTGAATTATTTTTTTTATTTTCTCGATTTTTTAGCTTATAAAAAATTTATTTCATAATTTTAATTTTTTTTTAATTTAAATTAATTTTTTTTTAATTTTAATATTTTTTTTATTTTTAAAATATTTAATTTTTAGAAATTGTAAAAAAATAATTTTATAAGCTTTTTTATTTTTTTCAGATTTTTTAAAATATTTAAAATTTTATAAAGGACACTCATACATCCGATTAATTTTCTCAATATCACGCCGACTCAATCCCGTACGTTGACCAATATTCGCATTTGGATCTCTCGGTACAATTGTTTGCAATCCATTAATGGAAAAATCCAAAGGACCATAATGCATCACTGAATTATAATCGTAAGGAACTCCAAATCCTGTAACTACTGAAGAATTATATTTTTCAAAATTATGTTCAGTTCCGGGCCAAAGATTCTCCCATTTGATTTCAACATAATCGTCTCGATCGAAGGAGCTTTGCATGTGTTCGAAGCCCAAAGCGTGCATAAATTCATGTTGGATAGTAGCTAAGCGGAAACAATTGACTTCGAGAGCACTTGGCTCCAAATGGAGAGTTTGTTTGTTGCCAATTCGACCAACGTAGGTCCAACAACCAGCGATGTCGCCCTGAAAATGAGTTTTTATGAAGATTTTGAACTGAAATGAGGAGAAAAAAGACTTACAGCTACTTCGAGGTAATCTTGTTGTCCTGTCCATTGAACAAATTTGAGACATGTGACAAGCTCTAATTGACGAAGGGCTTTGTGAATGTAGTTTATTTGCTCAAAATCTAAAAAAAATAATTAAAAATTGAATATATTTGAAATTAATTTAAAAATTTTCGATTTTTCTTTAAAAAATTTAATATTACTTTTAAAAATTTAAATTTAATATCTTTTAATTTAATTTTAAATTAATTTAATTAATTAAAATAATTTTAAAAAAAAATTAAATTAAAAATTGAAAATAGTTAATTAATTGATTGATTAATTTAAATTAATTAAATTAATTTAAATTTAATTATTTTAATTAAATTAAATTAAAAATTAATTTTAATTAATTAAATTAATTTTAATTTTTAATTTAAATAAATTAAATATTCAATTTAAAAAAATTTAATTAAAATTAAAATAAATATTCAACAAAATTTATTTTAAAAATGCTTGAATTAGCAAAAAAGCGATTTTCAAATTTTCAACTGTCACTTTTTGAATTGACATTTACGAAATTTGTATATAAAAATGTTAGTTTTTCGACATATTAAATTTTTTTCAAAAAATTTCTTAAATTTTTAGTAAAAACTCTTGAAAATTGTAATTTTTCTCAATTTTAATTGAAATTTTTGAACAAAATCTGTAAAATGAAACATTTTTCCGTATAAATCCATCACAAAATACTCACTAAAATTATTTTCTTTGATCACGTAAGGTACTGTATGGTTGATCCATCGCTTCGTTTCCTTAATAATTCCATTTTTACCCATCAGACTTTCCAATTGTTCTTGTGTCAACACGATATCGCCTTCAAATTGACCACTGTAGACCTCAATATTATCATTTTTCGTCAAATGTTTCAATTTAAAACCTAAAAAATTAATTTTTTAAAAAAATAACTAACAAAAATATTCAAAAATGAGAAACTTACGACTCCATTCATCGAGTTCCTGATATCCAGCCTTAAGTTTTGTTGTTGGAAACGCATTTCCAAGCGTCAAAAAGGTAAGAAAAATCAAAAATTTTGAATCCTAAAAGAAAAATTTATTAAATAAAAAATTATTTTTTTACAGATTTTCGCTTACCATAGTTACATGAACGACCCTCGAAGCAATATGAGCAAAAAATAAAGTTATTTGAATCAAAAATTGATAAGATTTTGGTCTTTAATTGCACCAATAAATGCCAAATCTCATTAATCTTCGCTTGATAATCAGTTAAAAACAATAAACAATACCAAATCTTATCGATTTTCAGATGCGGAAGATACAAAAATGATACGAAATCTGCTAAAATCCGACCAAATCTGTGTTTGAAGTTCATTTTCTGTTCTTCTTTTGATCAGACAAGTTCATCATGGTAAGAAATTTTTAATTTTTTGAATTTTTTCTTTCAGAATTTAACCAAAAATTTCATTTTCAGAAGTTTTTCTTGACATTCATCGCCATTTTGGCTCTTGGAAATGCTTTTCCAACCAACAACATTAAAGCTGGCTTCCAAGAACTCAGCGAATTTAACCGTAAGTTCAATAAAATTCATGATTTTATGACTTTTTATCATAAAAAATTTAAATTTTTAGGTTTCAAGTTGAAACATTTGACCAACACGGACAATGCTGAAATGTACAGCGGTCAATTCGAAGGCGATATTGTCTTGACTCAAGATCAAGTCGCTGATTTATTGTCTCGTAATGGTCTCGTGAGGGAATCCAAACGATGGATTAACAACACAGTCCCTTATCTCATCAGATCGAGCGATTTTAGTGAGTTTTTTGCGATAAAAATCGCTTGATAATGGAACAGGTGTTCATTCAAATCTCAAATTTTCAGCTTGGGAGCAACAAAATTACATCCGCAAAGGTTTGGATCAACTCGAACTCTTGACGTGCCTCAAATTTAAAGAATGGAATGGAGAATATGATTATTTGCATGTCACTGTGAGTCTTAAAAAAATATTTTTTTCAAAAATTTCTTGAAATTTTTCATTTTTAGGGCGAAAACACGGGTTGCTGGAGTTACGTGGGTCGTTTAAACATCGGAATGCAACAAATTAATTTAGAACCTTACACTCTCGAGTACGGATGTTTCCGCCTTGCCACGATCCAGCACGAGTTTATTCATGCTTTGGGCTTTTATCACATGCAAAGTGCCGCTGATCGTGACGATTACGTCGAAATCAAGTGGGAAAATATTTGGCCCGGAACTGAACATAATTTTGAAAAATACAATACGACAGTTGTGACGGATTTTGATGTCAAATACGATTATAATTCGGTTATGCATTACGGGCCTGATGGATTTTCGAGCAATGGATTGCCAACAATTGTGCCGAGAGATCCAACGGCGAACATTGGACAACGTGAGGGATTGAGTCGACGTGATATCGAGAAAATTAATCGCATGTACCAATGTCCTTTGTGAAGATTTTGGACGAAAAAATGGGATTTTTGAAGGAAATTTGGATTAAAATTTGATTCGAAGTTAATCTTTTTATTTTTTTTTCGAAAATTTTTCTAAAAACTTTAAAAAATTAAAAATTTTAAAAATTAGTTTTTAAAAATTTTTACCTTAAGCTTCTCAGATTTTCGAAATTTGTCTCAAAAGCTTCTCAGATTTTCGAAATTTGTCTTAAAAGCTTCTCAGATTTTAAAAATTTTTACCTTAAGCTTCTTAGATTTTCGAAATTTGTCTCGAAAGCTTCTCAGATTTTAAAAATTTTTACCTTAAGCTTCTCAGATTTTCGAAATTTGTCTCAAAAGCTTCTCAGATTTTCGAAATTTGTCTCAAAAGCTTCTCAGATTTTCGAAATTTGTCTCAAAAGCTTCTTAGATTTTTGAAATTTGTCTCAAAAGCTTCTCAGTTTTTCGAAATTTGTATCTTAAGCTTCTCAGATTTTCGAAATTTGTCTCAAAAGCTTCTCAGTTTTTAGAAATTTGTAACTTAAGCTTCTCAGATTTTCGAAATTTGTCTCAAAAGCTTCTCAGATTTTAAAAAATTTTACCTTAAGCTTCTTAGATTTTCGAAATTTGTCTCAAAAGCTTCTCAGATTTTAAAAATTTTTACCTTAAGCTTCTTAGATTTTCGAAATTTGTCTCAAAAGCTTCTCAGATTTTAAAAATTTTTACCTTAAGCTTCTTAGATTTTCGAAATTTGTCTCAAAAGCTTCTCAGGTTTTAAAAATTTTAACCTTAAGCTTCTTAGATTTTCGAAATTTGTCTCAAAAGCTTCTTAGATTTTCGAAATTTGTCTCAAAAGCTTCTCAGATTTTAAAAATTTTTACCTTAAGCTTTTCAAATTTTCGAAAATTTTCGTGATTCGAAAAAAAAAACCTTTGAATTTTTCGAAATTATTTATAAAAATTGAATTTTTTAATGAAAAAATTATTTTTTGGTTCATTTAATATTTTTTTTTTATTATTTTTTCATTAACTAAGGTAAGATAAGCACTGATTAAAATTATATTAAAGCAACAAAAACAAACAAAAAATTTACGTTAAATGCTATTTTTTTAACATTATATCACTTTTTACACAATTTTATTCCTCGCAGCAACTTTTTTACTTGTGATAGTACGAATATTCATCTTCGCCGCTGTTATTTGTCTCGTCATCGCTATCACTGTACCCGTGATAACCGCCCGAATAAGATCTCTCATCGTCGCCGCCGTGATGCGAAATTGGCGCATGATGCACATGATGTTCCGGTTGCGGTTGATAATGTTGCGCTTGATGAGCATTCGCTTCGTGCGACGCCAAAAATTGTTTTTGTGCCTCGAGATGCGCTTGTTGCTCCTGCAATGCCTCATAATGCAGCGGTTTGCCGTCGATCAAGACTTCCGCTTGAAATCCGTTGTGTTTATCCGCGTTGTACTTTACGGTGCGAATTTTCCCGTCAGGCTGAGCGAAACTATATTCGCCAACGACTCCATCCCCGTGACGATGCTCCTTCCGGGACTGCGAAACGTGCGATTTGGGATCTTCGACGCCGTATTCAAAGTGATAATCGGGCTTTGCGACATAATCGTAAGACTCGCCGTGCCCGTCTTTGTCTTTTACGACAATTTTGTGATCAGGTCCGCTCACAGGACCCGAAAATTTCGCGTAAGAATATCCGACGTCGTGTCCTTCGTCGCTTCCGGCATGTTCATGCGACTCGGGATGATGATGGTAGTACTCGGCAAGGACGACGGAAGTACCGAACGCGATAAAAATGACGAAAATTGACTCGAAACGCATTTTGAACTGTTGAAGGAATGAAGTGCGAATGCAAACTGACGAGGTTTTGTTGAAATCATTGTTATTTATACCACTTTTTAGCAGTTTTTCGTTGCTGTACACGTTTGATGCACTCAACCGCGCTCCATTTTAACAAAAATTTCATTATTCAACAGCAGTGTAAATGTTAAACAACCACCAACTAAATCGCCCGACATTAAATTTTTATTAAAACGCAAAACCAAAAGCGATTATGTTTGGAAAAAATTGAATAATTTTCGCATTAAATTTCAATTTCCTTCATTTTAAGAGAAATTTTTTGAAAATTCATTAAAAAAATTCTGAAAAATAAAAAAAAAATAAAAAACTCTCAAACAATAATTTAAAAATATTTTTAAAAAGTTGATTTTTTTTTATTAATTAATTAAAAATTAATTTAATTTTAATTTAAAAAAAAAAAAAAAAAAAATAAATTTTTAAAATTTTTAATTAATTTTTTAAAATATTTTTAAAAATTTAAAAAATTATTAAAATATTTTAAAAATTAATTAATTAAAAATTTAAATAATTTTTTTAATTAATTTTTAATTAATTTTTTTTATTTTTTAATTTAAAATATTTTAAAAAATATTTAATTTTTTTTTTTAAAATTTTTTCAAAAAATAATTTTTTAAAATTTTTTATTAAAATATAATTTTAAAAAAAATTATATTAAAAAAATTAAAATTTAATAAAAAAAAAGTTCATTCAACTCATCAAAAAATAAAAACTTACGGTTTTGGTTGGAGAAACAAATTTTGGCTTATATCTCACTCTCTGTCAAGATCAATGAAGCGAAAAGCATCTCTAACTTCGACGGAACGGCGATTTGTCAGGCAATCGAATTCAATGTCGTGTTGCGGTAAAGACTTTTATTTTGGGTTGTTGTTGACGGAAAGTGAAAATAAAGCAAAAATAAATTGAATTGTCATCTTTTTACGTTTTTAGTCGAATGGAAGAAAAAATATTGGTTTTGTAGAACGAATGAGAAAAAAATTGCATAAGAAGCTGTTCAGTGAAAAATATTTGTTTTTTTAGAGAAAAAATTTTTAAAGTGAATTTTTGCTTTAAAGAGAAGCGTTAAGAAGCGATTTTAGTGAAAATCAGAGTAAAAGTTATTTTTTTAATTTACAAATATTTTTAGACTTTAAAGAGATATTTAGATCTAAAGATCAATTTTTATGAAGTTTCAGGTTTTTGTCACATGAGGCGTTGCTGTCGAGTTCATTTAAAATTTTAGATCTTTTTTTTGACTGCAACGCCCTCTTATGGCAAAAACATGAAGTATCGAAATTTTTTTTAATAAAAAAAATAAAAGATCTTATAAAATTTAGAATTAATTAATTAAAAATAATTTTAAAAAATTTCCAAATTGATGAAAAATTTGATTTTATTTGATATTTTATTTTTGATTAATAAAAATTCATAAATTCAAAAAATTAATTGAAAAAATAAATTTAAAAAAAATTATTAATTAATTAAATTAATTTTTAAAATAAATATTTCAATTTTTCAATCGAAAAAAAATATTTTTTTTATTTGATAGAAAATAATTTAATTTAATTTTCCAAAACTAAATAATAATAAATAAAATAAATACCTAATTAAAAATAAATAAAATAAATAATTTTAAATAAAAACAAATTAATAATTTAAAAAAATTAAACAAACCATTTAAAAAAAAAATTTTAATTATTTTATTGACGAAGAAAAGTCATAAATAATTATGAAACAAATAAAAAAAATGATAAAATAAAACAAAATACATTCTTTTTATTAACATAATCTTCTCATTACCCACATTGCAGTAATTTTCCATTTTTTTACAAACACAAAATACAACTTTTTACGCACGCCGCAAATTAACTCATAAAAATTTCCTCATAGAGCAAATGCATTTTTCCGGCATTTATGAATAAATTTTACAGCTTCATTTCATTTGATGTTATAACAATAATCGACTTATGGCACAGTAATTTTTTAATAGTTTTGTATATTTAATTAGCGAATTAAATTCAAAAAAGGCGTACAAAAAAATTAATAATTCGCGGTGAATTTGTATTGTAATAATTATGTTTAACATGTGTTTGAACTAGACAACAGCAACGCATTGAATCGCACTGAATGGGAAGTTAGTGAAGTGTGAGCAAGTAAATGCGAGTGAATGCTCCATTAACACAATTATTGAGGTTTTTGGTATTTTAGTGGGAATTTAATTGATTTTTGTAGCAAAAAAAAAGAGGAAAAGTTTTGAACTTTAAAGAGGAAATTTTTAATTTAATTTTCGGTTTTACTAATTTTTTGTTTTTTAAGGAAATAATTTTTAAAAAAATTAAATCAAAAAATAAATTATTAAAATAAAAAAAATACTTTATAAAAATTTTTAAAGTTAAAATTAATTAAATTAATAAAAAATTAATTAAAATTAATTTAAAAAAAATAATTAATTAAATTAATAAAAAAATTAATTAATTAAATAAATTAATTTGATTTTTTAAATTTTTTTAAACGGAAATAAATTTCCTTCAAAATTTGTCAATTTTTAATAAAAAATTTGTAAATGTCAATTCAAAAAATGACCGTTAAAAATTTGAAAATCGCATTTTTGCTAATTCAAATTATTAGAAAAAATAAAATTTCTTGTAAAAAAATTTTTAAAAAGTAATTTTTTCTTAAATTTTTTAAATAAAATAATTTTTTTTTCTTCTTCCTCTAATAAAAAAATTTCTTAAAAAATTCATGCTTGTCCAAAAAAAAAATTAATCATTAAATAACAAATAAAATTAATTACAATCTTATTACAAAATACCTAATTAACGTGCTTTTCGATTCCAGATGCGGTTCACTTGAAAAAATGAAAGAAAACCGATTGTTCACTCTTTTGTAGCCGAAAAATAAAGAGAATGCCACGCAAAATTTGGTTACATACTCGAATCAAATTTGAATTTAACTTGCATTCGGCAATGCTTGACCGATATTTCGAGTCGACGAGTAATCGAAAAAATTTTTGGACTGTATTTGGATGCACGAAAGGCGATTATGAGGGGAGCTTTTACGTAGCGAACTGTCGTTATGCACTGATTTCAATGAGTTTTGTGTAAAAATCGCATAAAAATCACCTGCTGAGCTAAAATTTTACTCCAGAATAGTCAAGAATGGATTTTTTCTTCGATTTTATGAGTTGAAGTAAGATGATACTCCGCAATAGAGATGCTTTTTTATTGTTCGGCGCCTCGATTATGTGAAATTTGATAAGAAAGTCCTCCAGGTTGTCATTAATTTCGTGTGTGACGCATCAACAAACATCCGAAAAACAGGTAAATTAATGAAATTTCTTTGTCCTCTTCGGTAATTTCTTCTAAAATGGATGAAAAAGTGATTAAGATAACGAAAAAAAAAATGTTTAGGACTAAAAGGTTTTTGTTGTTTATTTTTTTGGTACTCCAGCATCGCATTTCATTCTCAAAAGTTCTCTCGCAAGGATCAGACGTGTGTTGCTGCAAGATGAAGACATTTTTAATAATTTTTTGTGCTGTTCCCATGATTTTGGGTACGACTGTTCTGCCGCCGACAGAGCAACAAAAGCCAACGGAGCCTCCAAAAGTACCGGAAGTCCCGCAGGAAGAAGCGAAATCGAAGGAATTGCCTTCTAATGTGAGTTTTTTTTATCTAAAAAATTAAAAAAAATTAATTTAAAAAAAAAAATATTTTAAAAAAAAAAAATTAAAAAAATATTTTTTTTTTATTTTTTTTTTAAATTAAAACAAAAGAAAAAAATTTAAAAAAAAATTTTTTTTTTAAAAAAAAAAATTTTAAGTTTAAAAAATATTTTTAAAAAATTTAGATAAATAATTTTTTTAAAATTAAAATATTAAAAATTTTTTTAAAAAAAAAATTAAAAATTAAAAAAAATTAAAATTATATAAAAAAAAATAATTTAAAAAATTTGAAATTTTTGCCTTAAAAATTTTGAAAAAAAAAAATTTAAATAAAATTAATTTACAAAAAAATTTAAAGTTAAAAAAAATTAATTAAAAAAAAGAATAAAATAAAATAAAATACCTAAATTAGGAAAAATAATTAAAAAAATATTTTAAAAAATTTTAAAAATTGGTTGAAAGATGAAAAAAATTGAAAATATTAAAAATTAAATTTAAAAAAATTAATTTTAAAAAATTAAAAAAAAATTAAATTTGAATTTGAACAAAATTAAAATTTAAAAAAAAAATATTTTTTAAAATTATTTAAATTAAATTTTAATTAAAATAATTTTTTTCTCTTTTTTAAAGCAAATTACCAACCCAGCATTCGATCCAGCGATGTACAAAAATTTCGTTCCTCAAGACGCCGTTCAACAATACGTGAGTCAATACTCCAACGGGCCCCAATATCCTTCCGCAGGTCCTTATCCAACATACACTGAAGCCTTAATCCCGAGTTTCGAGAGCATCATCATTCCCGCAACGGCTTTAGAGACCAAAGAAAAGTCTCATCCCGGCTTTTTCGATGGTTTAGTGCCCGTCGTTCGAACTCTCGTCTCGATTGTCTCAAAAATTGGGGGAACTTTGTTGTCAATTGCGGGAGTTGTGATCTTCGGAGGCATCATAACGTCCTTTTTCTGTGCTTTTACGCCATTTTGTCGCATTTCCTTCTTGGAGACGCCCGTTCAATCGTTGCGCAACAACACAATGGAGGCCCTCGACAAAGTTGGAACGGAAATTACGACAGAACGGATTCGCAGAGCAGCAGAATTTGTCACAGCAGCCATCGAGAAGTTTGAGAATTTGCAAAAGTTGGCACGTGTGAGCAAGGCCTATTAAGAAAAAAAATTATTTTTTGTAGAATTAAGTTTGAAACAAAAAATTTTCTTGAAAAAATTAAAGACTGAAATAAACGTTAGATGATAAAATTTCCTATTTTTTCAAATTTTTAACAAGATTTTGCTCTAAAATTATTAAAAAATCTTAAATTTCATAAAATTTTTGTCAATTTTGCCATAAAAAATTCATTTTTGTTCATAAAATTTTTCAACGTTCGAATATTTTGTATGAGTTTTTATCAATTTCATTCGTCTCAAATAAAATTTCAATAGATGGCGCTCAAATCTGTAAAGAAAAATTTTAATTCATGAAATTCGAGTGAAATTTGATCACAAATTATTCAATTAAGGACTTTTCTAACGTACTTTCTTGAGGTTTTTGACCTTTTTCTCTTTTAAATTTAACAATAATGTCTTTTTATGACTAAATTTAATTCCTTTGATGAATATTTTGTTCAATATTTTTACTTTTTTGAAGAATTATGTGAAAAAAAGTGAAATTAATTAAACTTTTAAAGAATTTTTAACGAAATTTTATAGAATTTGTTCGAAATTAAAGTTTTTTTTTGTAAAAAATTTTTCGAAAAATTGATAAAAAGTTAAATTTTGTTCAATTTTAATTAAAAATTTAATTTTTCTTAATTTTTTTACTCGAAAAGTTATTTTTTAAATTCTTCAAATGACAAAATTTCATATTTTTATTTTAATTTTTTTTTAAATAATTTTTATTTCTAATTTTTTTAATAAAAATATTTTTTTAAGTTATAAGTTAAAATTTTTCGAATTAAAAATACATTTGAGTAATTTTTAATAATTTTTAAGGGAATTAAAATTAAAAATATGAGATTTTTCTCATCAAAAAATTAAATTTTAAAAAAATTCGTAAAAAAAATATTTTTTTATATTTTTTCTTTAAAATTGTTCATTTCAGTTTTAAAAAAATTTTAATGATCAAAGTTCATGTCAAAAAATTCTTTCGTTCAACATTTTTCTTCGTCTTACCTTGAAATCCATCTCTCCCTCGCTTTAAAACACCGACTTTGCCCATTTAAATGTCTCTTCGTTGCATTTAAACCGCCTTTTTCCCCTTCGACGTACTTGAACCTTCGCCATGACTTGAGCCAAATGCTCGTTAAATGCCTTTGTCGAGACACAGAAAACCATGCTTGACTGAGTCATGTGCATAAATATTTGTCGGTTGAACAAGAAATTTCATTCATGCTAGAAAAAAAGTTCGTTTAACGTTAAAAGGATCATGAACGACGTCTGAACGATGAAATTAAATAGGGTAGCAGCTACACGGGATTCTATGACGTACGATGCTCGATCAGATGTGCGTATGTAACTTTTTCAACGGTTTTATGAGCGCCAGATGCTTTTTTTCATCAAAACTTTGTAAGGGGAACGATCAAAAGGTGTTTTGCTGTGGCACGATCCACATCTGCGGGCGGTTAAAATATTTATTTTTATTTTTTGTAACGACTTTTTGTGTCTGAAAAGAGAAAAAAATTAGTTAAAAATTGAATTTTTAATTAAAAAAATTAAATTTTCAGACCTAAAATTAAAATAAAAATTTAAAAAACTAAATTCAAGTGAAAAAAAAAATTAAAACAAAAAAATTAAAAAAAAAAAAAAATTAAATTAAATAAAAAAATAAAATTAAAATTAATTTAAAAAAAAATTTAAAATTAAATTAAATCAAAATTTAAAAAAAAAAATTAAAAAATATTTTTTTTTGAAAAAAAATAAATTAAAATAATTAAATTAAATTTTAAAAAATTATTTAAAAATAATAAAAAAAATATTTTAAAAAATTTTAACCAAAAATTAAATGAAAAAAAGTTAAAAATTTAATTTTTAAAATTAAATTAAATTAAAAAAATATTTTTTTTTGTGGAAAAAATTAAAATTTTCATAAAAAATGTCCCGTCACAATTACACAAATCCCGCATTTTGCCAACAAAATGAATTCTACGAGGAACGAAGCGATGGAACAGTGGATATTATCAGCACAACTCCATCCAAAATGCATCGAAGCGAATCGCAACGTTCATTTCACAAGCCCCAACATTTGCAAAAAAACGTCTTTCAGCGTGTCAACAGCGAACGAAACCCAAAACAGCAGTTAAAATACCCCCAACGTGAATTACCTCCAAAACCTGGCCCCAAACCTCGCATTGTCGAAGGAGGTCCTGCTTCAACATCTCGTTACGGCTCAATAACTTCCATTTCAACAACGCACACAACGACAGGAAAATACGCCCTCGTGCCTGTAGAAGAATTGACGTCGAGCAACAAAGGTCGTTACGCCGTCGTGCCTCAATCCGAGATCGAAATGTACTCAAAAACAGCGCGAATTGTCAAAAGTCAGGAAAATTTGGACCGAATTTCGGATCACGAAGACTTGGATCGTCACAATTTGTCAGCTGATCAATTCACGAGTCTCCCGCCGATGGTAAATGCGAGTAGCAATGCGAACATCACGACGCCCGGAAGACTCGTTTCGGCCTTTTCGACAGATTTCGGGAGCAAAAGTTTCGTTTTGTACGACCAAAAATCGATGCAACGCTACGAAGTTGTCCCGACGGAGGAAAATGAGGAACTTGTCGATCCCAATCACGAAATAATTCAGATGCAAAATGGCAGGGCGCATCGTTACGCGATGATTCCAACGGAAGAAGAGGAAGAAACTTGCCTGAATCCGCCTTATGCGACCATTAAACAGCAATCGCAGGCGCATCAACAACGTCCGGCAACTCGGGGATCGACAGCGACGTTAAATAATCGCTCGCCGGTGCGTTTTATTCCCGCCCCGAACGCTACGGGCAACGTAACTCCGCGAAAAAATCCAATTGCGACGCAAAAATTGCATGAAATCCTCTCGACGCCGCAGAAACAGTTGATCCGGCAGCAAAGTACGACACCGAGAAGCACTCCAGTTCGAACGAAACCTCCGCAACCGGCGATTTTGACAAGCAGCACGCCAACAAGACACGAATTTACGCCGCAGAAACTGGATTATGGGCAAGTTAAGCGCGCGACATCGCAAATGCATCTGGAAACACGAACAACAGCGGTTATTTCGCCGAGGCTTCAAAGTCAGTCGATTTATAGTGAAACGACGACGACAAACACTTCGTTCCTTGGGAAGTCGTGGAATAGTATTCAAGCGAAGAAAGCTGCTGGACCGGCGACTGTTGGAGCGATTTCGTTGATGTTGGTGCTTTGTGGATTGTTGAATGGCGGGCTTTCGTTGTATTTGACCTGGAATGTAAGAAAAAATTTTTTTTTTGTTGAAAATTGATTTTTAATTTTTTTTTGTTTTTAGAATGGGCGATCGTATTTTTTGGATACAAGTTTCATCTGTGGATTGGCATGTCTTGGATTAGGAGCTCTTGGATTCAAGTCTCGACAATGTAATTGGTTGCCGAATAGGAATTATATTTCAGGTAAGTTTGAATTTTGTCTTAAAAAATTTTTTAATTAATTTTTTGTCAAAATTATATTGTAATTTTTTTTTAACTTCATTTTTTCTATAAAATTTTTATTCAATTATTTAAAAATTCAGAAAACAATTTTTTATTAATTAATTTTTAATTTATTTTCAAATTATATTTTTTTTTAATTTTAATTATTAATTAATTTAATTTAAAATAAATTTAGTTTATTAAATTTTTTTCGTTAAAATATTAAAAAAATTTAAATAATTTTTAGAAAAAAATAATAAAATAAAAAATAAATAAATAAAAAAAATATTAACTCATCTTTTTATAAGAATAATTAAAATTATTATTTTCGTTGAAAAATAATTTTTAATCCAATTTTTTTTTTATATTTATAAATCAAAATTATTTAATTTTTAAATTTAAAATTCAATTAAAATTTAATTTATGAAAATCATAATTATTAAAAAATTATTTAAAAAAAATTTCAATTTTAAAAAAAATATAAATAAATATTTTATTTTTTTTTTTTGAAAATTTAAAAAAAAAAATTAAAATTTTTTAAAAATATATAAAATTATAATTGAAAAAAATTCTATTCTAAAAATTCTAAAAATTATATTTATTTATTTTTTTTTTAATTTATGAAAAAATATTTAAAAAAAATTACGAAAATAAAAAAAAAATTCAATGAAAAAAAAAAATTTTTTTTCTTTAATTTATTTTTTTTATAAGAATTTTCCGAAATCGAATATTCATTTATTTTTTATTCTTGAAAAATATTAAAAATAATATTTAAATTTTTCGTAAAAAAATGAAACAAAAAAAAAATTAATTTTCATAAATAAATATTTTTTTAATTTAATTTTATTTTATTACTATTTTTTTTTAAAATATTAAAATTAATTTTAATAAATAAATTTGTAATAATTTTTTTTAATATTTTTTTTATCTTTTTTCATTTCAGGATACTTACTTGTAACAGTATTTTCCATCCTCGACTGCTGCGGACTCCTCGCTTTACTCATCTTGAATCCCTTCCCCGGATTTCCGCAACACGATGTCATCTCCGGAGTCATTCTCGGCTTATCTGCTATCACACTCGCCTTCATTAGTCTCGGCGTTGTCAGTTCTCGTTGGTGTCGCTCATATCCGCCAGATGCGAGAATTGAACCCGTTTAAAAAAATATTCGCTAAAATTTGTTGATAAGATAAGAAATTTTTAAGTTAACGTAATTTATTCAATTTTATTTAAAAAAAAATTTTTTATTGATAAACGCTTATTTATTTTTTTTTGCTTTGATTGAATGAAAAAAGCCTATTAATAAAAAAAACATGAATTGTACATAGAATATTGCTAAAAAAGAAAAAATCTTTTTTTTTTCAATTACTTCCGAGAAAGTGTCGTTAGAAGCACACAAACACGTATTTCATCAAGCAAACAAGTCTGGTCACATCTCGTCTCCACAAACTATTGAAACAACAAGCAACGACAAAAAATGGCAATAATAATAAGACAACACTCCACAAACACGAGCCACGTGCCCTCTATTCTTCAAGATGTTATTTACTCTCATTTTATTTCATTTTTATTTCTTTTTTTTCAATTGTTAGGATTTGGCGCACATGCAACTACAACAACAACAAGAACAACGGAGAAGCAGGAACAACGACAAATGAAGAGCAAAAATATATAATTTTTTATTTTGGACATGTTGCAGCTGCTTCGAATGTCATCATCGTTCTACGTCTTATTTCTCGATGCAGAACGTGTGGCGCGGAGAAACGCATGAAATTGAAAGAAAATATCTGTAGAAAAGCTGTTTTAAGCAGGAGTGACCACAAAAATTGTAGTTTCATTAAAAATGTATCATCGTTCGTTAAGAGATTCAGAGCACATCGTTCATTGCACATGATACCATTTTTTAAGGGATTTGTGGATTTGACAAAGGCTTGAGCGCATTTTGTACTTATGGATTATGAAATTTAGTCAAAAGTGATTTTTTGGCTTTAACAAAGTTAAATATGAAGCTCAAAGTTATTTTTTTTCATAAAAGTGATTTTTCATAAAGAAAAAAAAATTATACTCAATAAGAAGATCGACAGTGAGGAAAAAGACTTAAAGATCTATTCATAAAGAAAACTTAACCAATAGTTGCTCTCCAGTTTAGAAAGATCGTCTTCATTACAAAAAGGAAATACTAAACTTATGAAAATAAGAAAAGTTTTTGAACAAAGACTTCTGTTGAAAAAAAAAGATTAATGGTAAAGTGTTTACAAAACCAAATCACTTTTTATTTTGATTAAAATTACTTACTGAGACGGGATCTTCCAATCAAATGTGCTTAATGAGGCTTTATTCCACAGTTCTTCAATAAATGAAACCATTAAAAACAACAGGACAGACGAGAACTTTTAGTCTATGGAGATTAATTCACATGCTACTCTCCGCTTATTCAGATTTTCAATTCAATTGGGCTCCTTCTTCAAAAATGATAATCACTTTTAATATCAAAACAACATCAAATAAAGTAAATTGTGAGGAAAAGTAGGATTATTGCAAGTAAGGCAATGGAAAACAAAACTTTGCAAGGTACACAAATATCCGAGGGCATACACAAAAATTTTATAAACATCAAAGATAGTAAACGAAATAATTTTTAAATCAGGATGTTAGAAGGTTTACTGAATTCAAATCGTTCTTAAAACTGAAACACTCTTCAGCAAATCGAAGAGGATATGGTCCAACTTATACATCGGAATAAATCGCCACACTATATCAAACTCCAAAAACATCATCTGGAGCACAACATTCATCTTGTATACAATAAAAATGTCATGCGGGTTTCTCAATGCCATCGGCAGTAAGACCAGTCTCTCAAGATTAGATAAGTAAATATTTTATTTTGATCGAAACTTTTTCTTAAACTCCAAAAATCATTTAAACAAACTAATTTAAAGAAATTTCGATTAATTTTCCTTAATTGTCACATAGAAATTTTTTTCTTCAAAACGTAACATGTAACAGACAGACCTCCTCTTCTCCTTTAAAAAACTCTTAATTTTTTTCCGGAATGCACTTCCATCGAAAATAATCTTATTCAAATTTTCATTCCATTATTATGATGTTATGACTTTTCTTCTGTGCATTCAAACACACATTTATAGCAGTAATAATGGTATTATAATCATAAAAAATGATACAGACCGACAACAATTCTTCGTATTTTTTCCTTAGCGTACCACATTTTTCCAACAAAAGACATTATCATCATTTCCTTTTTTTATTTTATGATTTTTGCTCATGTTTGCTTTTTTTTCCTTCTCTTAACTTTTGCTGAGATTTCTTTCAATTCCTTCAAGTCGCCGCACATAAAATGCATGACTGCAATAACGAGATTTGTGAATTACTTTGAGACAGTCCGTCTCCTTCTTCGACAATTGTTCGTTTAAGCTCAAGCGGAATCTCAATGAGGCGTTTTGACCAAAAATTATGATTTTATGGAGGGTTCGAGAAATTTATTCAAGAATTGTTCATAAAAAAATTATCTTAAGTTTCGCAAGATGTAATAAATCCCCCCTTTTGCACTTGAGTAAAAGAAAGAAAAAATCATAAAATCCAATAAAAAACTGAAATGAATCTAAATTTTTATGAGAGAGAGATTTTTATGCGGACGACGTCGACTATATTATTGCATTAAAGTCGTTAATGTGAAACCGCCATCTGATTCTGATATTTCTACGATACGAGGAACATATGCAACTTGCGACGAAATGAACACCATGAGAAGAGGGGAAGAAAGCACCGGAAGGATATCCGTTCGTTCTGTAACGTTTCTTCTGCCACTTTTACATGGATTTCTACAAACGAAAAAAAAAATCTGCAGAAAAATATTTGTCAGATCAGATGATTCATAAATTTTAATGAGAAAAAGATGAGGAGATGAGGGGATTTTTTTATAGTTTATATTTATTGGAGAAGAATTTTTTTCTTTCCTTCTTGTCTCTTTTCTTTATTTAACAAGAAGGAAATGTATTTTGATGAAATTTTTAATAAAATAAATCATTAATAATAATCCTCATCTGACTGGTTGGTAATTTATGAATTTTTGTGAAAGACGAGCCCAAGTGAAGTTGATGCCCCTTGAAATATGCAATGAACAGTACTTTCATCCTTTTAAAGATTTCTTATAAGAAAAAAATTCTTATTAGATTTTTTTGTGAAAATTCTTTAAATTAAAACGAATTTTGTCACAAACTTCAAAGAATTCTAAAAAAAATTTTCCTTCCCCCATGTAATTATCGCACCAAAGCAATTACGAGCCTTTACAAGAAAATTACAACAAAAATGTTTCGTTCCAATTATCTTGATAGGTCATATGAAAACATTCTTCGTCGATTCTTATTAACGCATGACGAGTCAAAGATACAAAAAAATGTGCAATGAAAAAACAGAGTGTGCAAAATTGCAGTATAATATCAATAATAACTTTAAATCGAATCGATTCCACAGTCCGTAAGCAAAATTTATACAAAAAAGGTGAGTTTTGCATTCGTTTGTACTTTTTTTCTCGTGCAAAAAGTTTACTTTTTATTATTTGAAGGCAATGAAGGAAGAAGGTGATATAGAATAATTGGCGTCTACCCGAACATGCTGCTTTGTTGTTGATATTTGTCTTTTTTTTTGCTGTCTTCGTTTGTTTTCTCTGTTGAATATTCTATTAAGAGAGCAATATTGATGGTCTGCTTGCGATTGTATCGTAACAGCTGGTTGTTTTTACAAATAGTTTTTTTTTGTTGTGCTATGGCAAAATTAGCGACGGTTCACGGGGGAGCGAAAGGACGTTCACACATGACCTGAAAGAAGGAAATTGATGGTAATTGGTTTAATTTTTGATGGAAGTTAATTTTTTTAGGTAAGTAAAATTTTTGCTTAAAATATTTTTAATAATAATTTTTAAAAAAATTATCAAAATAACTTATTTTAAATTTTTTAATATTTTTTTTAAATAATTAAAAGAAATAAATAATTAATAATAAATAAATTAAATAATAAAAGTCAAAATGAACTAAATAAATTTTTAATTCAAATAAAAAAAATTAAATTAATATTTTTATTAAAAATTAAAAAAATAATAAAAAAGTTAAAATTATTTAAAATATTATTAAAATAAAAATTAAATTAAATTTAAATAAATTATTTTTAATTAAAAATATTTTTGATATTTTTTGATCTTATATTTTTATTTCATTTCATTAACTTTTAATATTTAAATTGGATTTTTTTATTTAATTTAATTTTTATTTTTACGAAAAAATTAACTCTTTTAGTGAAAAAAAAATAAATAAAAAAAAATTTTATATTAGGTATCTTCTATTTTTTAAGAAATTTTAATTTTTTAAAAATATTTTTATTTATTTATTTTAAAATAAAATAGTAATTAATTAAAGTTTATTTTAAATTTATAATTTTTAATTTTTTTTTAAATAATATTTAAAAAAAAATAATTATAAATTTTTTTTATTTAAATTTTTAATTTATTTTTTATTAATTATTCATTTATAAATTAATTATTTATTAATCTCTTAAAATTAAAATTTTATTTTTATTTTATTAAAATTAAAAAAATTTATTTTAAATTTTATTTAATTATTTTTTTTTAAATTAAAGAAAAATTTTGTATAAAAAAATATTTTTTTTTAAAATTAATGTTGATGACCCCTAATAAGAACGGCAAATGACTTAAGCCGCCTTCACAAAGACACTCACAATTTTTTCTCTCTTTCTATCTTCACATTTTTTTGCAAATTTTTCATTAATTTTTTATTTCATTCAAGTCTTAAGTCACTCTTTCTTCTCTTTTCTTTCCAACATTCATTTGTCTTTGTAAGTATTAGTTCACGTACGTCTATGGAAACACAATAGGCTCCATATCATACTGAACGATCAACACGATCGCTGGAAATATGTAAGTTTGTAGTTGAAAGATTTCGGTACTCAACATATTTTTACACAGAACCGGACTTGGTAGTAGAGATCGATTCTTGGCTGGAATAAGAACTCCAGCAGCTTTAACGTGAATGTGAAAAAATATAAATTATTTAAAAAAAATTAGTGAATAAAAAAAAAATAAAATAAATTAAAAGATGAAAGAAAAATAAAAAAAAAATAATTATTAAGATGAGAAATAAATAAAGTGCATTGAAAAGGAAAAGAAAAAAAATTACAAAAAAAGATCTCCTGTGATTTCAATTGATTTTCCATTAAATATTTACAAAAGGAGCTTACTGTGTATAAATAATCAAAGAAAAACAGTGAGAAAAGCAGCATCAACAGTATCGTTTACCAATCGCAACAGAAAAATACAAAAAAGCATGTGTATTTCCTTTAATATAAATATGTAAAACACATTTGAGTAAAGCAAGAAAAAAAGTATAAGAGACACAAATCATCTCGTCTTCCTTCGTACCGAACGTGGATGTGCTACTGCAAATTTAAAATAAAATATTTCATGTTATAAAAACGTAAGTCAGAACATTTTTGCTCAACTTAAGAAAAGAAAAGGAAAAAAAACGAAAAAAAAAATGTATATTAAAATAGAAGTATCTCGTGCTTGAGCTCAAACTCATGGGAGGACAGAGTGAGTGTATCGTGAACAGAACGAAAGAAACGGTGAATGGAATATTATTTATTTATTATTATTTTTTGCCTCTTGAGAGTGTAGACTAGATGCAATAGAATAGACGAAGAGAGTATTCTTGTGAAATATAAAAAAATAAATAAACGATAAAAAAGGAAGAAATACAACAAAAAAAAAGTATTGAGAATGAAAACGTTTTATATATTGTAAAGATATTGAGCTACGAGTGCATTCCAATGCAATATTGCTCCCGATCATGATATTCTAATGTTGTATCAATGATACCGCTTGCTGCTGAATATTATTAATGATTTAATGGTATGGGTGAAGTTGGTTAGTTGAAACTTCATACAAGGTCCCATAACCTGTTAATAAGTTGGAATTAAATTGTTCAACTATGAGATCAAATAGAACGTGATAAGAAATTGAAGTCGTTGAAGATTAAAAATTCAAATCAAGAAAGAAAACTCAAGCTTTAAAACCAACATTAACCTTTTAAGCCAAATTCAAACTTTGAAGCTAACTTTAAGCTTTTAAGCCAACTTCAAGCTTTGAAATCAACTGTAAGTCATGAAACTAAGTTCAAGCTGAATAAGGCATCATGAATTAATGGATTCTGATCAAATTTTGAACCTCATATAGTTCAATTTGATTGTTCAAAATCAAAATTAAACAGCAATACTCAATGCTTCGTCAGAGGTTTAAATGGATTGAAATCTTATGGATTGAAAAGAAACTAAATGAACTTCTTGACTATTTAAAACGTAAATCTTTATATTCAAGAGAATAATTTGAACATCTTTAAATCTTAAGGATGGTTGAAATTATTCTCTTGAATGCTTGAATCTTGAAATTGAAGCCAAGAGATTCATTTAGCTCCTTTTCAATGTATGAGATTTCAATCCTCTTACGAAGAATTGACTTTTGCTGTTCAATTTTGATTTTGAACAATGAAACTGATCTATATGAGTTACAAAAAGTACAAAACCAAGCATTGAGATCATCAATAAGAACCATTTGAACCAATCTACTGAGTATCAAATCAAGTGAAACATAAAGGTTAAACCAAAAATGGAATATTCGATGATCTATAAAGATCGAGCTTCTTAACGAAATATACAAAAGGAGCCATATAATCCTGATACAAGTTTTTAGAACTAACGAGGTATTACAGAATGAAGGAAAGAACTTTTGGAATGTCCTTGAAGTATAAATGTGTTGAAGATCCTGATGATCGATCACAATAGATCTTCGAACCACGATGATGCATCCTCAAACCTAACCTAACTGATCTTGATGATCTGTCAGCAAAATTTATCCCTTGTCAGTGATTTCCAACCATATATGTTAAGAAACAACAATCTATTCAGACTATCGACAAATATCCAAAACAATTCATCGCCTCAATTTGAAATCCAAATCATGAAAAACTTTTCTGATTCCAACCTTGAATTAGAATTTCTCAAGTTTTAATTTTTTTTTAAAACTTCAACGTTGAAGAAAATTTTGCTTCCAACTTCACCAAGTCATTTTCAAATGAATATTTCTCTTCTATGAATTGTGTATCATGAACGATAGCTTCCATTCTACGTGTTTTTTTCAAGCTAGATGTAGTTTCATGAAACATGCTGCGTGCGTCTTTGTTCGATATTAAAAAATATATAAATCTATAAGTTGCAATGTAATGCAGCGGCATCAAGCTATACTATAAGCAAGCTATATGATTTTCATAAATATTTTACCTCTAGCTCTGGTTTATGTAAAAACTACTCATAAATACTGATTTTTATTTCTTTATGATTGAAACGTGATACGATACTAAAAAAATTGATTCACAACTTTTGAAGAAAAAAAGCAATTTAGAGCGATTTTATAGCACAGATGATCTGAGCTTAACTTGACCGGTCAATTTTTGTTTCGTGCTCATTAATATCTTAATTTGTTGCTTTTGTGTGAAATTTATCGTTTTCTACCTCTTTTTATGGGCTTATCGTTAACAACTTTTCAAATAAGGAATAGAAATTTTTTTTTGTTTTCGTTTCTTTTCATAAATCTAAAAGATTCGAATTTAAATCAAACAAAAACAAAGCAGATGATTTTTTTTGTTGAATGTTTGGGAAGTAGTAACATATTGTTCTCGTCAGCGGTTTCAAATTTCAGCATTGAATTTCACAAGTAAATTAGTAGGTTCAAGTCTTTTCGTTTGAACTCAGGACGGAAATAGCAAAAGGATTAAAAATATTGACGCCGCTTAATCGGTCATGACTCACAGAGCTATAAAGTAGAAAAAAACGAACGAATCAATTAGAAAAAAAGATCTCAGATCTAAATCCATAAAATTCAAATCAATGTCATAAATTAGCGTTTACCTTTTGTTAGAACCTTAAATTTTTGTAAAGATAACAACTCAATGAGTTAAAAATTTTCTTATCGCCCTTCCATTTGAAAAATGATGTCTCATAAAATTCCTTCGTTTTTTGATATTTGAACCGATTCACTCGATCGTTGACGGTGTAATTTAATGACCATGTGAAATAAAAATAAGAATTAAGTGTGACGAAATTTTTCTTCTTCTTTCTCCTTCTATACTTTATGTCTAATTAATGACCTTCTAAGATGAGAGAACGAAAGATTTTCAAAGAGAAAACCGGATTAACAGCGATTGAAACAAAAAGAGTAAAAAAAAAATAATAATCAATCGCGATGAGGAAGAATTTTTTTTTTGTGTAATCGAAAACATGAATGGATTTTTTTCGGTGCTCTCTCTCTAAACAAACATAAAACAATAGATAAATTCCAAAATAGTTTTTTTTTCTTGGTGTCTCGATTTTTTTTTGTTTAATGTAGAAAATTGAAGTTTCATAATTGAAATTTTGGAGTGACATGCTGCGAGACTTATTTGAAAATTAATTTTATTTTTCGATTTTTAGGTCAAGTTTTCGAGCTTTAATTAATTTTTGGCAATCGAAATTTTGTTTTTAATTTATTGCATGCAAATTTAATTAAAAAATATTTTTTTTAAATTAATTTAAATTTAAAAATTTTTTTACATAAAATATTTATTTATAATTTTAGTTCGATTTATTTAAACAAAAAAAAAGTAAAAATTTTTATTTAAAAAAAAATATTTTAAAATTAAAAAAAAATATACAAAAATTCAAAATAATTATTTATTTGTTTTATTTTATGTTCTAATATTAATAAAATTTATTAAGTTTTATTTTTTTTAACAATTAATTTTAAAATAAATTATTTTTTTTATTAAATTTTTTAAAAAAAAAATATTTTAATTTTTTTAAATTTTAATCAAATCATTTATTTATTTAATTTTATTCAAAAAAAAAAAATTAAACAAACTAAAAAAAAAATTTTTGTTTTATATGAACTTTTAATTAATCAATAATTTTAAGTTTTGATTGGTTTTTTATAATTTTTTTTTAAATTTTTTATTCATGGTATTTATTAATTTAATTTTATTTTAAAAAAAAATTATTTAAAATTTAATTTAAAATTTTAAATTAATTTTGATTATTTAATTAAATTTATTTTATTTTTTATTTTTTAAAAAATCAATTTTTATCAATATAAAAAAATAAAAAAAAAATTATAAAAAATTAATTTTAATTATTTAAATTAATTTTATTTTTAAATATTTTTATCTTTTTTATTATTGAAAAAAATTATTTTTCATAAATTTATTTTTTTTTTAAATAAATTATTCTATTATTCTTCAATAATTTTCAAACTGCGAGACACAAAATTCCCACAAAAGACAAAATGGATTGGATATCAAACAAAAAATGACCAGTCATTCAGATTTTTTTGTCCATTAGATGTCGATTCATCTCTTTAATGAGTAGCTCTGTTCATGTAAACTTACATGTTACTTGCTCAAAGTAAACTCATCGAGACTCTTGTAGGAGGTTTTCTGTCATTAATAATTAAAATGAGAATTTTTTCTGACCAATCATCATTTTTTCTGTTTGAAATATTACAGAAGTAATAATTGGAATAGTGAAAGCAAACGCGATTTGGGAGTGAAATTAAACGTGAACCCAAAAAAAAAATTAGAAATTCGTGTTAAGATGCTGGTTCATGATTATTTTTGTTTCAAAAAAGGTCACGTGACCAAAATTTCATGAACGAGATAAATTTATGACAAAAAGCACTTCAAAGCCCATAAAAAGCAGCCAACGTGTCAACACCGCAGCACAATGGAAACTGACCTATAAATATGTCATGTCAGACGACGACTACTCCCATTTAATTTACGGGTTAAATATTGAGGCTGCGAGCAAAGTAAATGCGGACACGAACATGAGTTCACTGAATAAATCATTTCGGTGCTGTTATTACACTTTGATCTGTGTGTGGAAACGGAACGCCATCCATTATTAATGCTACACGGACATAGAATCAATTTTGAATAGAGATGCGAGGATGTTGTTGTTGGCGCAATATAAATCACGAAATAATTACACAAACACAAAAAAAAAGTTGCAGTGATTCATGCGGGTTGTGATTGATCGAACGAGAAGTGAGAGTGAATTTTGTTTTTGGACATTTACGATGACATAAAAACACATGTAGAACCAATTTGTCGTTCGCCCTGATTAATTCATTAAATTGAGTGAAGAACTTTTCGTTACAAGCTAAAAGTAGAAGAAGATTAAAGATGAGGGAAGAAGAGAAGAATGTATCGCATCACATAATTATCGATAATAACAGAGCAATTTAGAGCGTCTTTTACACAAATGTTTCTTGCTACTTGATATTGATCGGTTTTTGCATGTGTGAACACTTTTCTCGTCATATTTTTTTGACACTTGGCGTGTTTGGTAAAGGAATTTAACGATTTTTTAAGCAATCGTTTACATGAGGAAATTAGTTAATGGAGTTTAAATTGCTTTGAAAATGGATCAAAGGTTCATTTTTGTGGTTCAAAAGTTAAATTTTGAGGTTATGAAGATTCTTTAGTTTTGGAAAAGTTGATTTTAGGACCTCTGTAGACTCTCAAGTGTCTTAAAAGTTAATTTTTAGACCTTTGAAGTTACTCAAGGGTCTCAAAAGTCAATTTTAAGACCTTTGAAGTTACTCAAGGGTCTCAAAAGTCAATTTTAAGACCTTTGAAGTTACTCAAGGGTCTCAAAAGTCAATTTTAAGACCTTTGAAGTTACTCAAGGGTCTTAAAAGTCAATTTTTAGACCTTTGAAGTTACTCAAGGGTCTTAAAAGTCAATTTTTAGACCTTTGAAGTTACTCAAGGGTCTCAAAAGTCAATTTTAAGACCTCTGAAGTTACTCAAGGGTCTCAAAAGTCAATTTTAAGACCTTTGAAGTTACTCAAGGGTCTCAAAAGTCAATTTTAAGACCTCTGAAGCTTCTGAAAATGTCAACTTTGGGTCCCTTGATGATCCTCCAATATTAAAAAAGTTGCTTTTGGGACCTTTGAAATTAACTTAAGCAATCAAAACTTTACCAAACTTAACAAATAAACTAACTTGCTTATGAAACACTTGCAAAATAGGTCAAGAAACGCCTCTTTCTTTCCTTTTCTATTTCTTCTTTTACTTACTTTTTATTTCGACACTTAACTAACACAAAAAAGTAAACGAAGTATAAGTTCCTTAATCCTTACATACTTTAACTCCGACCAATCCTTTTACATAATCTCTTAAATTATTATAATATTTCAGTTGCGTGCAAAAAACACATATCACCCTCGTTCGCTCTCATTCCATGAGTTGAGCATCGGAGTAACTAAAAAAGGTGAAAAATAATTTTGATTTCACATCACGTACGAGGAATATCCTAAACAATCGATTATTATACTCCTGCAGTGGTTTGTACCTTCTCACACTCGGCATTCGCTTCATAACAATAACGAGAGACACACATAGATTTCCTTGGTTAAATAGGTGTGACTTTTTGAATTTTATTCATTCTTTTGCCTTTTATTGTTCGATTTCTCGGAAAAATAAGTTGTACCTGTGGAATGCTCTTCTTCTCTCTGCACCTGGCGAAGAATTTGATTTTTTTAACGATTTTATTCGATTTGTGTGTGGCGCTTCTCTATTTCGATCCGACGACAAAATCCAATAAATTATGCCTGAAATTGTGGGGTACCTTTTTCGGTTTGTCTCTCACGAACGAAAGTCTCTTTTTAAGAATAAATATATATTTTGTAATAAAATTCTTAATTACTGGTTTAATGCGACGCACACACTCACATGACATTAGATGGGATTAATTTTTCACGTAATTTCACTTGTTTTGCCGTCAAAGGCGCAACGAAATCAACCGTCCCTAATTTTTTGGTCGGGAAAAAGTCATAAAATACAAGGAACGAACTTAATTAAACTGCCATTAAGTGTTCCGCCTTCTGTACGGAGAGCGATTGCACGCGTACCCAAAAAGCCAAGATAGATGTGCCAGGATTAATTTTATTTTACTTCCACGAACGCAACATGGCTGGCAAGGAGAATTAAACTAGACAAAAATTGCATTTGGCGAAAAATTGTGTGACCGACAAACAAATTAACTTTTAAAAAGTTTGCCATTGTGAGGTAGATGCGATGAGGAAAAATGTTTCACTTTTATTTTTTTTTAAATTTTTTCAAACTAAATTTTAATGAATTTTATATTAAAATTTTTTTCAATATTTCTTTCTTTAAAAATTTATAAAATAAAGGATCTATAATAAATATAAACTCATAAAAAAATTTTTTTAAGAATTTTATATTCAAAAAAAAAAAAATTATTTAAAAAAATTCATTAAAAATTTGTAATTCGCTTTATGCTAATTCAATTTTTTTTATTTTATTTTTTTAATTCTTTAAAATTTTTAATTTTAATTTTTTTTTTATCTCAAAAACTTTTTTTTTTTATTAAAAAGTTTATTTTAATTTATTTAATTTTATTTTATTTTTAAGAAAAATTATAATTTTTTTAAATTTTTTTAAAAAATTTGTAAATTGCTAATTCAAGATTTTTTTTAAATTATTTTTTTTTAGAAAAATAAAAATTTTTAATTATAAAAATAATCTTAAGTGAATTGCCTTGAATAATTATTTAAAAAAAATCTAAAAATTATAATTTACTTTCAAAATTTGATAAATACTTTTAAATGTCAATTCAAAAAATGACAGTTGAAAAATTTGTAAATCGCCAATATGCTAATTCAAGTTAAATTAATTTAAAAATTCTATAAAAAATTGTTAGTTTTCTTTAAAAATTACCATCAATCACGTTTCGTACCTAAAAATTCTCCCATAATGTCAAACATTATTTCTAATTTCTTCATCCTGAAGAAACCCAAGGTAATAAATTACCGCTTTTCATATGAACAACAAATATAAAAGTTAACATGGGATTTTCTCCGTTTTCTTAATTATCATTTAAATTAGTGTCAGGCAACGACTTATATAATTAAGAGGTCTTAATAACAATAAAAATAGAATTATTTCTCTCTCTTTCGTTCTTCTACCTTCTACCTAAATTCAAGCAAAAAAAATGGTAATTAAAAGGCGCCCATTAAAACTTCCTCACGTTCTACTGACAAATTTTTCGATAGTTTGACATTCGTTCATAACTTAAGTACCGGATTAGCCGTCATTAATAAAAAATATTCATATTTCACGTTTATGTTATTCAAATGAGGGATAAAAGCCGTGACAAAATTATGACTTTATGAGACATTTGACTTGTTTCATTGTTTCGCTGAGAAAGATTTAAATTGTAATAAAAAAGTGAGTGATTTCATCAGCGCTCGGTAGAACACGAAATATAATTATAATTGATCCCATAATCGCATTAGACGTGTAAAAATATCTTTTTTGTTTGTTTCGAGTGTCGATTTGGGAGACGAGATGATGTGAAGATAAAATAAAAAAAAAACTTTGATGAATGAGAAAATAAACGGAATGTTTGTTATTGTTCGTTTCCGTGAAAGTCATCAACGGTTTTTAATTGAGCGTTTTGAATTTTTTGGGTATTAGATGTAATTTGGGACAATAAGTGAAGAAAAATGGTATTAAGCGGTTGTTATGAAATTAGAGAGATTTATATTTAAATGAGTTGAAAAGAGAAATTTTGGGAGGTCTTAAGAAGATTTTTGAGCTTTTAGATGTTCAAAAGTGTTTATTTAAAAAACATAAAGGAATATTTTGAGACCCAACAGAAGCTTTAGAGGTCCTAAAATGACTTTTGAGACCCTTGAGTAACTTCAAAGGTCTTAAAATTGACTTTTGAGACCCTTGAGTAACTTCAAAGGTCTTAAAATTGACTTTTTAGTAACTTTAGAGTAATTTAAGAGATTAAATAAAGCTCAAGAAAAAACAAAAAAATATAAAAATTTTCCTCGACTGCCAATTTTATTGAACTTCTTTCTCCTTTTCATAAAAAATATGACATTTTAGAAGTCAATTTCTCCGTACATTGCCTTCATTATTCGACTTTAATGGCTTCCACGAATCTTTTTATATAAACTTTTCTATTCAGAAAAAAATCAGTCTCAACTTTTTCTGCTTCATAACGACAATTTCAACGATGAAAAACTTTTTTTCCTCAACAATTGCTCGAAATTTCCAAGAATCCATTATCCAACAGCACTCCCAGATAAAAAAAAATTCTTCACATACGAGGCTTAATTATGTCTCGACACGTCTCGCAGCATATTAATTACTTCATTATTATCGTTCATGCAGGCAGAGAAAATTCGCTCAAAGCACTTTTATGACTTTTTTGCGGTTTTCTTCATTACCTCGTACCTCGTCTAGCTGAAGGTCGAATTCTGATTTTGTGACCGATTTCACACTCAACTGAGCAAAAGTGTCACGAGTGATTTTTCGCGCGCGAAAAAAAATGCGAAAATTTGCAGCTTCAGGGCTCGAGTAATTAAAAAATGTTTCGCCAATTAGCGATTGTTCGTTACCATCGAAATCTAATTAATTTCGCTCGAATTAACGGATCCTTTTTTCACTTAAGTTAAATTGCCGTAAAATATTGAATTTAAAAAAAAAATATTTTTTTTAAAAAGTCTCAATTATTTTTTTGAGGAATTTTTTCTCCATATGGTAGAAACCTGTTTATAAAAATTTTTTACAGTAAAAAAAAAAATAAAAATAAACAGAAGAATCCTTAAGTCTCAGTGCGATCCGATTTGCAGGTAGATTTTGTTTGTGTTAGAAATATTTTGTTCTGTAATTGTTGAAGAAACGTTTTTTCGTCTATTTTGTTGTTTTTTTTATATCTTTACGTCTTCTTCTCGAAAAAAAAAGTCTTCTCGTCTATTTTTTTCCTTTGTGTCTCGTTTTGAGTGTGTTTGTGTTTGCTTCCATTCATGCAAGATGCCGAACATTCCTATTAGTTTGGAACTTGAAAACCGAGTAAATCTCTTTTGTTAATCATTCACCATTAATATTTTTTGTTATCTTTTACACCCATTTGTCTGTGCGTTTGTAAGGCGATGATGGCGTTTTTATTTAGGTATGTCGAAAAAAAAATTAAGAAATTTTAAGTGATTTGTTATGCGAAGAATTTTTTAAAAGAAATACATTTTTGCGTCAACTTTTCATAAAAATTATTTTATTTTATTAAAAAAAAATAAAATAAAATAAAAAAAATAAATAAATTAAATAAAAAAATATTTTTTTTAACAAAAATATTATAAAATAATTTTTTTATTTATTCAAAATAATTAATTTATAATTTTACTTTTTTAAAAATATTTTTTAATTTATTTTTTAAAATTGAATTAAATAAATTAAAAAAATTATAAAATAATTATAATTAACATCTTTTAATAATTATTTAAATTTTTTAATTAATTATTTAAAAAAATTGAAATTTAATTAAAAATATTTATTTAAATTTAAATAAATTAATTTTTAGTTTATTAAAAGTATTTTAAAAAATACTTCAAAAATTTATATTTTATTAATTTAATTTAATATTATTTTTTAATATATTTTTTTAAAAACTAAATTTGATTATTCTTGAAAAGAAATTTTAAAAAAATTTAATTTAAAAAAAAATAATAAATTTTTATAATTAATTGAATTAATAAATTTTTAATATACAAATTTTATTAAATTCAAAAAATTTTAAATTACAAAATAAATTTTTAAAAATTATTTAAAATAACTTTGAATGATATTTTTAATTTGATTTTTAGCATTTAATTTTTTATTTATTTATTTTTAATTTAATTTAATTTTATTTTTTTATTTTAATATGTAAAAATTTAAAAATTTCATCAAAAATAAATAAATAAATAAATAATTAAAAATTAAATAAATAAAAAAAAAAATTAAATTAATTAGAAAATTAAAAGCCAAAAAAAAATATCATTTTTCATCAATTTATGAAAAAAAAATTAAATTATGAAATAAATACTTTCATTCAACAAAGAAAAGTTATTTAAAAAAATCCTGAACCAACCTAAGTATCTCTCAAATTACAATCCTCACAAACACACACATACATTAAGTCCAATGATCGGCTCATTAATTTTTAAAGATGTAACATTTAATAACTCCAATCTCGGCATCTACCGAAGAAAACGTGAAAAAAAATCTACCTGCCATCCTTTCCATCATCTCTCGTACAGACAACCATATGTTGCACAGAATTCATACACTTAACGACTACTAATAACTTTCGAAACGAGAGAATCGTCGACAACGAGATAAATAATAATAACAATAACGCAAAAATACAAAGCACATCACTCAACTTCAAATTTCCTTTCTTTCCTTCGCTTTTTTTCACATTTTTTGTTGCTGTTCGGTATCACATGACGATTGACATGACAATAAGAATGTGCGTAAAATTCATTCTCCATTCTCGAATTTCAGCACAGCAGCTCAGCATGACTTTCTTCCAGTATTTAGTTGACTTGCCACTCATTTCTTGATTTTTTGCTTGTATGCGTGTTGTATTGAGGAGTAAATGCATTGGAAGTGCATAAAAAATTACTACACAGAGATACATGCAATTTTTAACGGTCTTTTATGTTTTTTTTTGTGATCTTTCTTACCGCATTTCGATGGAAAAATGTGGTTTTATGGGAGAATTTTAAGTCTTTTGATAAAAAAAAATTAAAATTTGCATTGGGTCAAAAAATTTTTAATGACATTTCCAAGATTTTGTTAGTTTTGAATGTAAACTGGGGTAAAATTTTTCAATGTAAAATAAAAGAAAATTTTTAAATGTGCATTGGATAAAATTTTTTAAACCTGAAATAAAATAAAAATTATCAAAATGTGCATTGGGGTGACATTTTATAACTTGAAATGGAATAAAAATTATGAAAATGTGCATTGGGATAAAATTTTAAAATCTTTAATTAAGCAAAAAATGTAAAAATGTGCATTAGGGCAAAAATTTTCAATCTAAAATAATACAAAAAAAAAACAAAATGTGAATTGGGTCAAAAAATTTTAATGCGATTTTAAGATTTGTTAATTCAGAATGTAAACTGGGGCAAATTTTTCAAATGTAATATGAGAAAAAATAAATGGAATGTGCATTGGGAAAAATTTTTTTGAAACTAAAATTAGATTAAAATTATCAAAATGTGCATTGGGCTGATTTTTTACAACCTAAAATAGATTGAAAATATTCAAATTGTGCATTGGGATCAAATTTTATGACCTAAAATTGAGCATGAAATGTGTATTAAGGCGAAAATTTTCAATCTAAAATGATACAAAAGGAGTAAAATATGCATTGGGATAAATTTTAAATATATGTATAATGGGTCAAGAAAAAAATAAAAATGTGCATTGGGCCAAAATTTTATATTCTAAAATGGAATAAAAGCTATAGAATGTGTATTGGGAATATTTAAAAACTTGAAAAATTTTGATTTTGCATTAAAATGAACTTCTAAAATATGCACAAGGTCAAAAAAAAATTAAAATATGCATTGGGTAAAATTTTTCAAAATCATAAAAATACGATTTTATTGTCAAACCTTCTTCTAACGACAACTTTTCATTATTTTTTTTTGCTTTGTTTTTGTTACTTTTTCGTACGTTTCTCGTTCACGGCACTCAGTTCTAATTTACAAAAAGTAATTTTAATGGTCTCGTACAATGTTGTTGTTGTTTTTTTGTGTTGTGCAATGTTTAAAGTAACGAATAAAAATGTGCGAAAATAAACGAGGCAGCAACGACAACGACGACATATGTGCAGGAATTGCAGTAAAGTGACGATTTTTTAATTAATTAAAAGCAAATACGGAGCGAAACAATTTAAATGTTTCCGAATGTAGGTCGACTTTCGGGTTCAGCGTCGATAGAACGAACGATGCACGGCAAATGATTAATTTGATGCATTTTCGGAATATCCTGTTTGTGTTTGATCAATCAGATTTGAATCGAGTGAGTTTACGTCACTAAATTTGTTTGCATCAGGAAAATCATAGTTGAATGATTTGGTTTTAAAGAGAGACAATGTGTTGGATTCAATCACGTAAACATGAATGAGCATTCAAGTTGAAGCACTTGAAAGACGAGAGAATTTTCTCATGCAAAGTTTGAGCAATTTGCGAACAAGTATGATGATAATAGTAATTTTGCATTGAGAGAAGGAAACTTTCATGTAAAGTAATGTTGAAGGAATAAAATTTTATATTTAATTTTTTAAAAGTTTAAAAAAATAAATTTAGAAAAAAAAATTAAAAGTTTAAAAATAATAAAATTAAAAAAATTAAAATTTAAAAATTTAAAAACAAAAAAATTTTATTTCAAAATTAAATCAATTTTTTTTAAATAATTTAAATTATTTTTTTTTAATAATTTTTTTAAATTTTTAATTTATAATTTAACAAAAAAAATTTATTAATTTATTTTTTTATTTATTATTTTATTTTTATTAAGTTTTATTTTTTTTTTAAATTATTTTTATTTAAAGATGTACCTAAATAATATTTAAGATTCAATTTTTGTAATTTTTTAAAATTAAATCAATGAAATTTTTATACAAATTTTAAATTAATTTAATTTTAATTTTTTTTTTATATTTTAATTTTTTTAAAATAATTTATTAATTTAATTAAATTTTATTAATTTATTAAAATAAATTTGGTAAAAATATTTTTTTGAAAATTTAAAAACTTAAAGACAAAGAGCGTTTAATTTTTTCAAAAAATTTTAAATAATATTTTTTTTGTATAAAATTGAATTTTTTTTAAAAGAAATTTTAAAATATTTAAATTTTTTTTGTATTTTTTGTATTTTATTTGTTTATTTAATAAATTTATTAATTTTAATATTAAATTTAATTTTTAACGATAGTAAAATTCATTAAAATTTTTTATTTAAAAAAAATGTGAAATTAAAAAAAAAATAAAAATTTTAATAATTTTTCCTTTTTTGAAATTTTAAGTGAAAAAAAAATTAATTTTCATTTAAAATTTTAAAAAAGAAAAATTATTAAAATTAATGAATTAGAAAAATTACTTTAAATCTTCTTCAAACAGCATTTTTATGTAAATTTTCTCCTTTCCGTGCACTTGTCTGTTGCGTCGAAGGGTAAATGACTCATGTTGTGACTTGTATCTGTCATAAAATAATTCAATTACGTTCAAGTTAATTATGCATCTTTTAAAATAATGATGATAGACGAGCACCGTAAAGAAGAGAGTTCTTCATTATTTTGTCTCGGCGCAAATTTACACGAACACTGAAACGGGAGACGAAGCGTGAAATGCGCGATTAATGTTGATTCAGGTGATAAATCTTGGGTGAATGAATCGACAAAATGTATTTTTTGATAGATTGATTGTAACAAAGCACGCCACAATTTCATTTCATTTCTTGACTAAAACACACCCTTTTTTTCGCTTTTTACAGAAAAAATTACTGAAAGTCATGTCCACGTATGACATTTGTATCGATCGTGAGGCCCAGCAACAACAACAAGCAACCTCGCATAAAATTCGTCGTCCGATTCCGCGACACGCTCGCCTCATACCAAAAAGTAGCGGAAACTCGTGCGAACATAATTGTCAGTGCACCCATTCAAGTACGCCGCCCGCTCCAACGTTGCCTTTTCAGAATCACGCGTATCACGAGTTGGGTCGACCGATGGCGGTTGAGAATCATTACATTGTGACGAATTCGAGTGAGCATTCGCAGATGACGAATGGCGTTTGTCCTTGTGAATGCGGGAGTAGTTTGCAAGGTCCAAGTAGTTTGCAGAGCGGGAGAAGTAGCGCCGTGCAGCAAATGTTGAATGGAGCAGCGACGGAAGATCATGAGGGGCATGAGAGACGATGTCATCATAGTAAACAGTAAGTTGAAGCTTTTTTAAACCACGTGGTTTGATAAATTTCTTAAATGAAAGTAAACCACGTGACTTTAAAGAGTTTTTGTTTGAAGATAAACCACGTGATTTAAGAAAGATTTCTTAATTTGAAACAAACCACGTGACTTCAAAGAGTTTTTTTTTGAAGATAAACCACGTGGTTAGTTTTCATTTAAGAAATCTTTAAAACCACGTGGTTTGATTTCATTCAAAAAACACGTGACCACGTGACTTTAGAGATCTTTTGTTTTAAGATAACTCACGTGGTTTGTATTCATTAAAGAAATCTTTCAAACCACGTGGTTTTATTTCATTTAAGAAATCTTTCAAACCACGTGGTTTGTTTTCATTCAAGAAACGATTCACGAAAGATTTTTTAATTAAAAACAAACCACGTGACTTTAAAGATTTCTTAATTGAAAACAAACCAAGTGACTTCAAAGATTTTTTGTTTGAAGATAAACCACGTAACTTCAAAGATTTTTTGTTTGAAGATAAACCACGTGACTTCAAAGATTTTTTGTTTGAAGATAAACCACGTGACTTTCAAGATCTTTTGTTTTAAGATAAGTCACGTGGTTTGTATTCATTAAAGAAATCTTTCAAACCACGTGGTTTCATTTCATTTAAGAAATCTTTCAAACCACGTGGTTTGATTTTTTTTTCAAAAAATGATTCAACAAAAGATCTCTTGAATGAAATCAAACCACGTGGTTTGGAAGATTTCTTCTATTGAAATTTTTTACTAAAAAAAATTTTTTTTCAGACCTTCTCAAACGGAATCAAGCCACAGCCAAAGATTACAAACGCCAGTTCAGCTTCATCATCCTCCCTCGTCTCAAGATCCAACTTCTTTACGAAATACTCCTCAAATTACTCAACAAGACGAACAAAAATACTCTACATGTCCCCACTCCTCAGACAATTTATACAACAACGGAACCTCAACTGGCATCAAAGTCGACGAAATAATTCAATCCGAGGAAGAGATTCAAGGACCTCCTTTACCTCCAAGACCTCCGCTTCGCCCTCGAAATACTCTCAACTATCGCAATCGAGCCAGTAAGTTTTTTTTTTATTATTTACATTTAATTTTATTCAATTTCAAACAATTTTTAATAACTCTCTCTTTCGCTCGAAAAATATTCATTGAAACTTTAAAATTTCATTCAATTATACCGAAATGCCGTTCGACGCAAAAGTTGCCTCTTTGTCTGTTTTCCCTCATGCAAAAATTGAAAAATACAAAAAAAAAAGTATTTGGCTTTTATTTAATTTCATTCGCACACAAAACTTTTTTAATTGCATTTCAAAATATTATAAGCCCATGAACGAGGAGCGAAATTTGCTGCAACGACAACGATGACTGCTAAAGAGACCAGATTGGAATTCTCTGTCATGTCAGTTATGCAATTATTATTATTTTTATTATTAAGAGCAAACGTTTTGATAACGATGACGGTTGAGTTTTTAGCCGGTTTTTGTGTTGAGTTTGTGGGACGCCTACAGATTTTTTTTTTTGGTTGAAATTTATTTTTTTTTAAATTAATTGAGAGTTTTCGATTGAGGTGTGAAATTTTTTAATGGATTTAATTTGATATGAATTTCAGATTTGGGTTATCAAGTGACATTTTATTTATTTATTTTTTTTTATAAATTTTAATTTTAGATGAAAAATTGAAAGATTTTTTTTTATTTTTTTTTTTCATACAAAGAGTTTTTTAATTGTATTTTTTTTATTTGGGCTCTTTATGAATATTTTATTTTTTTTTAATAAAATTTTGAATTTTTGTTTTTAAAATGTTAAATAAAAATTAATAAAAAAATAATAAATAAAAATTAAAATAAAAAAAAAATAATAAAAAAAAAAATTAAAAAAATTTCAAAAAATAAGCCTAATAAGCAAAATAATTTAAAAATAAAATAATTTATAAAATAAATTATTAAAAAAATAAAATTAAATAATAATTAATAATTAATAATAAAAATAATTAATAAAAAATAAATAAAAAAAAATAAAAAAGATTTTTTTATTCAAGATCATTTATTTTTTTTATATTTGTAATTCTTCAAGCAATTTTACTAAAAATTTTAATTTTATTTAAATTATGATAAGATGTTTATTTTATTATATTTAAATATTTAATTAATTAATTAATTAATTAATAATTATTTTCAATTATTCCGCTTATTTATTGGCAAATTTTTTTAAAAATTTTTAATTTTTTTTTTTTTTTATTTTTTATTTTTATTTTTTTTTTTAATAATATATTTTATTAAAAAAAAAATTTAAAAATTTATATAAAATTTTTTATTGAAGAAAAAAAAAATAAAAAAACAATTAAATGAAAAACTAAATTAAATTAAATTAAACAAATTGAAATAAAATAATAAATATTTTTTTAAAAATTAAATAAATAATAAAAAAATTATTTTTTAATTATTTTATTTTTTTTATTTAATTAAAAAATTATTTTTAATTAAAATAAATTATTTTTAGAATTTTTAATTAAAGTTTTAAATTTTTTTTAGAAAAAAGCAATTTTTCTTTAATTTTAATAAGAAAATTTCAAAAAATTTTAAAATAAATTTAATTCTGGTTCCTTCAAACCGTTTCTTTATCCTCCATCAGACACAAAAAACTAAATTTCCTACAATGATATGAATGAATTTAAATAGCATGGCACTAATAACAATGGTCCACAGAATATTTATTTCAAACTGCTACCAGCTTTATGCTTTTAAATGCTTGCCCATGCTCTTTCATTGCAAATGAAACAATTTTTTCTGAATAAAATTACAATTAAACTCCCTAAAAAATGTAAAAAAAGCAGAGACTTGCAGTAATAGTATAATAGAAGAAGACGAAAAAAAAACGGAAGACAAGGCATCGCAGAAGGAAACGAAGAAAATGGGATGATTAATTATTCTGACAATTATTATGATGTTTGTTGTTGTTGTTTTTTCATCGTTTGCGATTTTCAGGAGTTTTTTCCATGCGAAAAAATGTGAAGAGGGAGATTTTTGTTGGGTGAATGTCCTCGAAGAACGAGAAAATAAAATGGATGAATGTTGGAAGTAAGAGATAAAAAAAATGAAATAAAAAAGAAAAATATGTTTTATGCAAAAAAGTTGAGTCCCGACAGTGTTGTTAACACAACTTTTGTGTCTTCTGTCTCATGAAAACCGGCAAACAAACACAATTGAAGTAAATTTGTGTGTTAATTGAGTCTCGTGCTCCCCTTTTTAAAAACTTTCAACAAATTGCTTATAATTATCAGCACCTGAGCAGCAAGTTCCCCATTCGAAAAGGGAGTGCGAAAAAAATTGCTCCCCCATTTCGAAAATTTATTTCATTATTAAACGCAATAATAATCGATTTTTTTGTTCAAACAAAGAAAAAAATTCGTCTTGAGAGTTGAAATTTCAGATTTATTTAAATTTAAATAGAAAATGGCAAAAAAAATAAACAAGAAAAAAAAATAGTTTCTACCCTATTATTTACACATTCTTGACTCTTTCCGTAATTTTGTCCTTCCGATGACGAGAAGACGATGAAAACTGTAAATAGTGAAGAGGATAAAATGAAAAATTGATGAGGAAAAAAAAAGGAAATATCTTGGCTAATTTATTATTCATTCAATATCAAATGTGTGCATCAAAGGGATGTGTGGAAAGTCATGCGAAGTTGTCTGTGATGGATGCGAGTTGGCAAGAAAAATGATGGAAAAATTATAAAGTTGATTTAAAATTAAAAGTGATGGAATAATAAATTGATTGGAGTTTGGATTTTTATTGGATTTAAAAAAAAAATGAAGAAAAAAATTTGTAAAAAAATTTAAAAATTATTTAATATTTTAAAAATACTTATTAAAGCATTTTTTATATTTTTTGAGTGTCAAAATATTTTTTTTCTAAATTTCGAGTATTTTTTTTAATTTAAAAATATTAATTAATTTATTATTTTTATTTAATTAATTTTTTTTTTTGATTTTTAAAATTAAAATTTTTTAAAATAATAAATTAAAAAAAAAATAAATTTAAATTAAAAAAAAAATAATTAATTAAATAAAAAATTTTAAATTATTTAATATTTTTTTTTTATTTAATTCATTAATTAATTCAATTATTTAATTAATTTTATTTTATTTTAAATAATAATTAAATTAAAAATATTTTTTTCTGAATTTTAATTTTTTTTTCTCTAAATTAATTATTTTTATTTTATTAAATTGTTTTTTTTTATTTATTTATTTTAAATTTTTTTTTATTTAATTTTTTAATTTTTTTTATTTTATTATTTTTAAATTAATTTTTTTATTTTTATTTAAATTTAATTTATTTTTATTTTATTTTAAAAGTTTATAAATTTTTATTTTTAAATTATTTTAAAATTTTAAAATATTTAATTTAATTAATTTTAATTTTTAAAATTATTTTTAAATTAATTTATTTTAAAATTTTATTTTAAAAGTTTATAAATTTTTATTTTTAATTTTTTTTTTAAATTTAATAAAAATTAAAAAAAATTATTTGAAATTTAATTAAATTAAATAATTTAAAAAAAAATTTAAAATAAAAAAAAAAATTAAAATATTTTTTTCTATAAATTTTTTATAAGAACTTAAATAAAGCAATTTTAAAAAATTTTAAATGAACAAAATTTTTCACGTAAATTGAAGAAATCTTTCAAAAATTGCATCAATTTCCTCTTAAATAATTTACTCAAAAACAACTGATTCCATCACATACATTTTACACACCTGATGCTCCTTCACTCTTTAAGAAAAATTAAACTTCTCTGAACTAAAATAAAATTTGTCTTCGCAAGATTATCAAACATGAGAAAAATTTTCTCTTTTCCTTCTTTTCTTAGCTAATTGCAAATCTTTCTTTAAAAACTTAAACTTTGCATTGACTAATGGCATGCCTTGCAAGAACAACAACAACAACATTAAGAGGAAGACGTTCAAAATTTAACCAGAAAATTCCTCTTCTCTCAACGAAAAACGGATTGGATAAAGTTTAAAGTACTCTTGAATTAGTTTCGAAAAATATATAAAAATTATTCGGAATCTTCTTTTGTTCACTACTTCTTATTTAGTGGGTAAATATCCGAACAACAACTCGTTTTCGTCTTCTTCTTCGTTTTTTCTGCCTCTTGAAAACTATTAAAAAAAATTACAATGTTTTTTCTCGAGTTCGTTCAATTTTTTTTTAAACTTGTATCATATCATGACTGCTGTTTATTTGAAACATGAACAAAAATAACACGAAAAAGTTTTGTAAAATTTTTTTGAGTGGCATCAGGAAGGCAAACAGGCGAATTGTTGGATGGGATATCGGATTAACAGTTGCTCTACTTTTGGATGACACGAACCGAGTGTATGATGACGACGAAATATTTTCAAACAGTTTTAATCCCCTTAAAGGAAAACGTCCTTGCTGGTTGTTGTCGTGTGAGTTGCTTTAAAAGTTATTTACCGACTTAGGGTTTATTTTTCTCTTTGGTTTTTGATAAACGGAATTCTGTGAGACGAAAATGGGTGAATTTTATGAGTTTAAGTTACTTTATGAAGATTTTAAAGCCAAAAAATTATAAATTTTGAATTTTTAAAGGCTTTGTAACGCAATAACTTGAATTTTGGTCAAGCAAATCAATGAACGGTTAATTTTAATGTCTTCGTATTGAATATGAGAAGGTTTATGTGAAAAAGAAATTTAAAAAAAATATTAAAAAGATCGTGAAAAGTTAGGAAATCATAATGTAATGTTCATTGCATACTTTTAAAAAAAATTGAAAAAAATCAAATGCCAACTTTTTTACATTTCTCAAGAGAAATTAATTATATTTCTCAAAACCTAAAACTTGAAGGTTAACCTTTTAATTTTTTTTTTGATTTTGGTCTTCATAACCTCAAAAGAAAATCTTCATAATTTCTTTTTAACGCTATAACTCAAAAATTTGACTTACAAAAAATTAAGCAAATTACTTTAAATGATAGCTTTTCACTCTGAGAAGGTTTCTGTACTGAAAATTTTTGAAAAAAAATATCAAAAATTAAGAAAATCAGCAAAAGTTCTGTGTAAGCTTCATTGCATAACTTCAAAAAATCAATTAATTAAAAAAATATTTTTTACATACTTTTGGGCGTTCAATTAAAAGTTAAAATTTTTCATACTTCAAATTTATTTTTTTTCAGGTTTTTTGAAGCTTTTATAAATAAAAAAAATTCAAAATAATTAAAAATAAATTTCATAGAAAAAGTTTTTGGTTTAAAAATTAAAAAAAATAAATAATTTTACAAAAAATAAAAATTAACAAAATTAATTAAAATTAAATATTTTAAAAAATTAAATTAAAATAATTATTTTTTTAATTAAATTAAAATCAAAAATTTTTATTTTTCTAAAATTAATAATTTAAAATAATAAAAATTGATTTTAAACCTATAATAGTTAAAAATTAAAAAAAAATAAATAAAAATTTATAAAATTAAAATTAATTATTTTTTTAATAATTCAATAATTTAATTAAATTTTTTAATTTAATTATTTTAAATAAATAATTAATAAAAATAATTAAAAATTATTAATTTTAAAATTCAATTTAATGATTTAAAATTAAAAAAAAAATAAACCTGAAAAATTAAATAAAAAATTTTAAAGTTTAACTTTAATTTCTCATATTTTCCTCAAGAAAAAAAATATTTTAAAGTTAAAAATAAAAATCTTTAAAACTGAAATTTTTTAAAGTTCATAAAAAATTAAATTGCCCTTTTGGGAATTAACTTAAATCCACAATTGTCTCAAAAAATATCCTTTCGGGCATCAAATTCACCCCAATTTCCCCCAATCGTGCAAAAAAGACAAAATATCAAGAAAACTCAAAAGAAAAAGGGGGACTTCGTTCACATGTGTTCAACTATGCTCCGGAATTTACATTTACCCGAATACAAAGCACGTGTTTGTTGCCTGTAATTCAGTGATAGACGGAGATTGAATTACTTTTTTATATTATTTACATTTAAAAAAAAGTACGGATTTAACTAACATCGAGGGTTGCACGAAAACTTCGACGAAACGAAAAACAGCAGTAATAAAATAATGATAAGGGGGAAAAATATTTATACACTTCCGGCTTAGTTGTGTCTCAATGCAGTTCATTGGATTCATTTTTCTTCGTTCACCGCGAAATTTTCTCATTTTCCTTTGTTTTTGTCACAAAAAATAGAGAAGCGTGTCACGTCATTCACTTTAATTGAGTAGAAAATCGCGTTGCAAAGATAATGACACCGAAAAATAATCAAATCTCGCATAAAATTCGCATTTATCGAGGATTTGTCTGTCACAATTGGGTGCAAATGTGAAAAAAAGACGACGATGATGATGATGAGAGACAATAAAATTAGGAGATTCATTTAATTGCTGTCGATAATGAGTGTCGTTATGGCTTCAAATCGGATTTTTCCGACGAAAAATGAGGCAAATGTCCTTTTAAATCGTTTCTCGACCATAAATTTCAATAAAAAAAAAAGAAAATGGAACATATGAGACAGAAATAAGGAAAAAAAAGGAAAGAAGCCAAAAATGGAAAATAAGAAGAAAAGGAGGAAGTTGTACATCATAATAAAATATTAAGCAAAAAAAAAAGAAGTTTTGTCTCATATTTTTGGATTTTTTTTTTTGGATCATTTGAACGAAAAAAAATCAGAAAAAAATTTTTTCATGGAAATTTTTTGATTTTTCTTCGTTTTTCACGATAATTCAAATTTTTACTTGGCTTTTGTTGCCTTTTCAGATTTTTTTTTTACTTTTTTTAAAAAAAAAAAAAAAAAAAAAAAAAAAATGTAAAAAATTTTTCAACCACTCATTCGTCGAAAATTTAAAGTGACACAAAAATATTTTTGTTCGTGAAATTTAAATAAATTTCGATAAAACTTTAATTTTTGCGATCGAAAAAGCAGCAAAAGACGCATTAACAACACATGCAATAATTTATCAAGCAAAATGAAAAGTGGTTTTTCTTTGTTTTTCCGGCGTAAACATTCGCAAAAAAATAAAAAATTCCAGCAAATTCAATAAAAGACCGACGAATTCTCCTCAACTTACCAAATTTATCGCAATAAAGGCAGAAATGAGGCAACAAACAAACACTCGCACACATAAATGAAATAAATATCTGATGTTTACCAAACAAGGAGAACCAAACAGAAAACAAAACAAAAGAACATGTGAAATAAATGGAATCAGACACAAACTGCGTTCGAATGTGGTTCAAAGTTGAATTTTCTGTGCAATGCCAATGTTTCATGCAAGGAAAATTTTTTTTTTTTTTTTGTTGGATTTTGTAATGAAATGAATTTATGACTGAAAAGTTTGTGGCGAGGAGTGCGGTTGATATCCGAAACTAAAATAATGGAAAACAGATCAGAGAGAGCTTTTGTGGCGGTTGAAGGATATAAGGAGGAACCGAATGCCAAAAAAGCTATTATTAGGTTTTTTCTTCGAGATTTTTTTTTCGTCGTGCAAAGTTGCAAATGTTCGCAAAAAAGGCATGAAATTGTGTCTGGAGCACATAAAATAAAATATGTACAAGACTTATGAAGGAGTGTTGTGTGAAAAAAAGTATGAATTTGACAAAAAAATTATTGAAAATATTTTTTTAAAGGAATTTTTTGGCAAAAGTGTATTTTTTCATGAAAATATAAAATTAATAAATAAAAAAAATAAAAAATAAATATAAATTTGAGGAAGTTATGAAAAATTAATTATTTATTTAAATAATAATTATTAATTAATTTAATTTTTTAAAAACAAAAATTTTTCAACAAATCGGCAAAATAAAATAAAAATATTTTTTAATAATAAAAATTAAATTTTATTAAAAAAATTTAATAAAATAACAATTTAAAAAATTTTTGTAAAAATAAATTATTTAAAAAAATAAAAAGTTAATAAATTTATTTATTTAATTTGAAAAATTAATTTAATAAAAAAAAAATAAAAAAATTTAAAAATTTTTATTTTTTTTTAAAAAAATTATTTTTTATTTTTTAAATATTTTTTAAATTAATAAAAAGTTAAAATTTAATTAAATTTTAAATTAAGGAAAAAAAAATAAATAAAAATTTTTGCTGTACAAAAAATTTATTTTGCAAAATTTGTTAAAATTGACAATTTTTTAATAATTTATTTTAATAATTTTTTTTCAAAATAAAAAAAAACTTTTAAAAATAAAATTCATAAAAATTAAATGAATTTATTTCAGAAAAAAACATTTTTTTGTTTGTTTTAAGAAAAAAATGTTTGTTTTATAAGAAAAATTTTTTTAACTAAATAAAATTTAACCGAAAAGTTGAAAAATTATCATAACATTTATCATTAAAATTTTAAAAATAATTTAAAATATTAAAAACAAATTATTAAAAACTTTAGAAAAAATCACTTTTCAGAAAGAAAAATAATTGATTAAAGCTTTAATTAATTAGTTAAATAAAACAAATAAATAATTTAAATATTTTTTAAATAAAAATAATTTTTAAAAATTTTGATTTTAATTAAAATGAACGACTTTATTTAAAAATAAATAAAAATTATTAATTTGAATTAAAAAAAAAATTATTTAAAAAATAATTAAAATTGAAACTCTTTGAATGAAAAAAATTCTTTAAAAAAAATTATTGATCAAATCCAAAAATTAAATTTAAAAGAAAACTTCCCAAACAGACAGACTTCAATTCAATCGCAACTAAAAACTTTTCCCCGAACTTTTAAAATAAAATAATAAAACGAAAACTTTTTTCGTTGCACAAACAGTTTGACAGAATACATTTTCTTCTCTGTAGTTTTTTTTTTTGCACTCGCTTCCCTCGCTTTTATTATTGTTATTGCATGAATTTTTCGCTACTTAAGCTCCTAATGTGCCAGAAATGTTGTTGAAAATTTTTTTCTTAAATTTTTTTATTTATTTTTTTTAATATAAAAAAAATTTCCATCAACAACATTAAATTGACCGATTTAAAAAAAATCGATTCCCATCAAAATTCATCCCATAAAACCAGAAACACAAGTTCCGAAGTACGTCAATCATTTTTGTGTTCATACGTTCAATTTGTGGATCATTTAACTTTAAATACTGCCATTTCTATGATTATTGCTGAAAAACCCTTTTCGTCTGTTTCTACGAGATAATCCAGTCTGTGTACAGGACGAGAAGATGTCAAAAAGTAAAGAAGACAAAAATTTGCATATAAATAATAGTAACCCCTTTTTCGCACATACTCCGGCCCGAATTTCCATTTGACTCGCATTAAGGGAGGCTTCGTACAGCGAAAAAGGGAAAAATGCTCGAGAATAAATAAATAAAAGTCAAATACAACATGACACGCACAACAGAGCATCGCAGCATGTGATGTATTGGAATGTCGTCCCGCAAACGGCAAAAAATCCTTGCAGCATGCGTTATCCCCTCGCATGCCGCTGACTTGAACATTTATGGACTTAGAAACGGTCGAGTAATGGAAAAGTATGGTAAAAACAGACGAGCATAAAAATGACTGTGATACATGTCATAAAGTAAATTCTGTCTGTTTTTTACGATGACGACGACGGAAAAAATCGTTGCGTGCAGCTTCCAGTGGCTCAGCCACAGCATGTCGTTCGTCGTTGGCTGTAGAAAGGAAGAAGCCTGCCACATGATAAACAAAACATAATTTTGTTTGAATTTTCATGCCGATAACGGAGAGAGCGGGAGAGAAAAAAAAATGAAATTCTCTCGCGAAAATCATCTGTGCGGATTTCGTTATATAAACAAGCAATTTTCGTAGCAGAGACACATTTTTTGTAAGTTATTAGTATGAGGAACGTGATGTTTATGGATGGATACGAACCCACACTGTTTGTGTTATTGATTGCTTTGGAATACGCATGTCATATGTTTGGTAAGTTGTATAATGTGTGTGTGTGTTTTGACGTGAAGGGGATGGAAAAGTAGAAGGATTTTCAATTTTTTTAAACTTTTATTAAAAAAAAAAATTTTTTTTAAATTTATTTTGATAAAATTTCGTATCCATTAAAATCCTTTTATAAAAAAAAATAATTTTTTGGCTTATGCAAAAAAAAAAAAAAATAATGAATTTTTTTTAACTATTATTAATTGTTTTAAATTTTTTTAAACCGTCTTTTATTTTTTTTAAATAAAATTTTTAAAATTATTTTTTTTTTAAATTTTAAAATTTTAATTTTATACATTGTTTTACAATTTTTTGATAAAAATTCGTATTTTTTATAATATGATGTATGAAAAAAAAAATTAATTAATTTTAATTTAATTAAAAAATTATTTTTTTTATTAATTAATTTAATTATTAATTTTAAAAATAATAATTTAATTTTTTTAAAACTATTTTTATTTTTTTTATATTATTTTTTTTTTATTTTTTCAAAAATTAAAATTTTTTTATTAAATAATTTTTAATTTTTTTATATACAAAAATGATAAGGAATTAATTAACTAAAAAATCTAAATTTAAAAAACTTCTTTTTTTATAAAATTTAAATTGTAATAAAAATCTTTCTTAAAATAAATAATTAAAAATAATAAAAAATAATAATATTAAAATATAGAATTTTTATCCATTTAATTTTTAGTGAAAAAATAATAAAAAAATTTATTTTAAAAATTTTTATCAAAATATTTTTTAAAATAAAAAATAAATAAAATGTTAATAATTTTTTTTTTGAAATACAAAAAAAATGAATAATAATTTAATAAGAAAAAGATTTTCGAAAGCACATAAAAACATATAATGTTCAAAAAAATGAGTAATACGACTTTTTACTAAAATTAAAATTTAAGACTTCATTTTTTTAAATTATTCTTTTATTTGTAATAAAATAAAAGAATTAATTAACTTAATTATTTTTATTTTTTTTTTAAATGAATTTTATTTTTTTTACGAAAATTGATTTTTTATAAATATTTTAAAAAATTAATTAAAAAAAATATTAAATTTCTAAAAAAAAATATTTTTTTTAATTTAATTTTTTTTTTAAATTTAATAAAAAATAAATTTTGAATTTTTGATTAAATTAAATTAAAAATTAAAAAAAATCGGTCAAAAACTTCCCTTTTTTCCTCCCCTTATCACAAATTCCTCTATACCCTCAACTTCTATATCGCATTTCCTTTCGACTCTCATTCTCTATTTTTCTCTCCAAAAAATTTTCCTCTCTCAAACAATTTTCCTCCCCCATACACGTGCGTATACTACATTAACACACTCATTTTCGTTATCATCAAAACACAATTCAAAAGGCAAAAATTTATGATCTCTTTATAAAACGGGCAGTCTGTCGTCATGTCTCATCGGAAAAGGACACAACGAGAAATGCTTCAGTGAATTTTTTTTTCTGTCACGCTACAAACACACATACACAAATTTTATTGTAGCTGCTGTGACTAGACAGTTTTGTGTACTGCGAAGGAAAATATATTCTGTGATTCATTTCGCATGAATTTTAATCAACACAAAAATATAAATAATTATTATTATTGATATAATAAAAAGTGCGGAATAAATAAAAATACAAAAAAAAAAATGAATTGAAAAAAATAGAAATAAATCATTTAGAAAAGGAAAAAAAGAAAGAGTGCAACTGGTGTTCTTCTATTGAATTTTTTTTATGTTGAATTGTTTCGAAAAAGTGAATGACGAAACGGAAGAAAAATGAGTCAAGAGTCCTTTGAGACTTTCAATGGTTGGTGATTAAAAATTCTTCAGAAATTAAGAAAGAAATGAATTTTCATTAAAAAAGAAAATTTCACAAAAAAAATGAAATAAAAAACAGGAGGGGTAAAAACAAACGACAATACTGACGACGGTTGATGATGATGATGATGTGAAAAGTCAACACACGAAAAAATAATAAAATTATGTGATATGTGTTGCCAGCAAATTTCCATGAAAATCGCATGCAAAGGGAAATTTTATCGCAGTGTGATGGATGCATGACGAACCGAACGAAGACAAACAAACATAACTCATCAAAAATGAGCAATTCTCCTTTGAGACTTCATTGTCATTTTTTTTTTGATGTTCACTTGTATATCTCGCGGTGATAAGACACACGTTTACTATTATCCATCTTCGTCTCCTTATTCTTCGTTTTTTTTTGGCATCACGAACGAGTGACGCGTCTCAAGTGGCAATAAATAAATAATAAGAATTTCTCTCGGTGACTTGACTTGACTTTGGTAGGCGAATGACGTCGGTCGAAGGAGTTACGGTGACAAAATTGAGTTTCTTGAGACTTTTCTTTTGAAATTTTCTCTTAAGGACATTGTCACCCTATCTTCGTTCATAAGTACCTCTTACGAAAGCACATGTTCGAGACAATTGTTTCAACAAGCAATCCCACTGAGAATAATGCGATAATATTTCCCTTACTCATCATCGAATAACCTCACGAATAAACTCAGATTTACTCAAACCATTTTTTTTTTGTATACAGGAATCATAAATCAGTGAAATAATGAAAATTTAGGACAAAAAAAAATTGTTTGTTCAAAAAAGTGTTCAATATAAACAATTGATAAAATTAATATAAATTAAACGGCACGCGATCACAATGCACGGATATCCTGTAATGCAAGTGGTTCAGTATAGCATGCCGCCGCCATGCAATTATCTTGAGCCATATAGGCCTCCATCAACGGGTTAGTAGATGTTTACGCGATTCATATTATGGAAATTTAATTTATTTTTTTTTTGCAACGGAAAGGAGGGTAATTTATTGGAAAAAGAGATTAATTTGTGATCAACAAGAGTTTAAACATTCGCTTTAACATGATGAAAAATAGTTTTCGTTAATTCGTTTCGTTCTTCGTTTTTGTGAAGTTTTATGGAATTTTGTAATGAAATCGATTTTGAAACAATTGGCGAAGAACAAAAGTTCGTTTCGATGTCTGTCAATTCAATAGGAGAAAATATTTCGAGTTTTATTTGTAAATTGTAGTAAATTTGTTCATCCATTCAGCTGAAAATGTTTCTCTTCTTGTGTAGTTAAAAGAGGATATACTGACATGAAGTACTTGTAAATACCGATAGGTTCATCTTTTGTTGATGATTTTCACAGAAGTAGTTCTTTGAATGAAGCGAAAAACAATTTTTAATCGATATGTTTGAGTTGTTTTGAAACTTCTCTTTGTTCAGTTGATTGTTTAACTTTTTGGTTAGAATCTATTGAACTTATTCAGATCTTTGTGGAAGAAGAATTCGTTGCTTCAAATAGTTTAAAATTCTCGATTCGCTTCTTTTTTGAAGCTTGAAAGTTTATGAATCTCTTTTAGATATAAAATTCAAAAATAAGTCAATTTAGGTTAGATTAGGTTTGAGGATGCATCACCGCGGTTCGAAGACCTACATATTGTGATCTAAGAAAATTTTTGGCTTTGTCAATAAGTTTCAGTGCATTAAAGTAAACTCTTTGTTTCACATCAAGTAAGTCTGTGTCATTTAACATGGTCTCCAAACTCCGTACTTGTCTCTGAAAGGAATGGATCTCAATGCTTTGTTACAGATCTTTTGAATCGCCTTCAAGTCTTCGTCATTCATTAGCATCAGTATCGTACTTCAGTAATCGATGTGAGGTTGGTTAAGGATTTTGTTCAATAATAATTTCGTTTCTTTATCCAGCATTTTCTTCATTCGAGTCATAAAATAAACTTTCTTTGATATTTTCTATACTTACCGTTTAAAGCGAAATTTCTCATCCATCAAAATTCCAAGATGTTTCATCTTATCAACTCCTTCATATTTTTTTGTCCTTTTTAAAAACTTCTTGAACCTAAAAATAAAAAAAAATTAATTAAAATTCAATAATTCGAAAAAAATAAACTTACCTTTCGTTGAATATTCGAATTTTCAAGACTTACCTGAACTCCTCTCCAAGGTCAGTTTATTTATATTTTTCCCCCAACCTCCAATCAAACTTCTACGAATTCCAAAAATAAATGAAATTTTTCATTCATATGAAAGATGAAAAGCGAAAAATCCTCCCAAGAAATATAATAATAGAAACGTCAAGAGTATTTTCCGTGCAAACAACGTCACTGATTGAATCGACTTAGTTTCCGTTCCTCTTTTCTCTCACATCTCCATAATAATCGCGTGAACAAAATAAAATCCGCATAAAAAATGTTCATAAACAAATTTTTATCCGAGGGAAGCGTTAAAAAGTTTCTCCTCTTCATAAATCGCGAAAAGCCTTGAAAACATTTTAACTCAACTTCCGCACAAAAAAAATCCATCGAATTAAATTGAAATGTTTTTTCCTTGTCGATATGAAATCCGACAACCACATATGAGCAATTTTCGTCACATGAGTTATGTACCTACTCGGAGCGAATCATTTAAGCAGAATATGTTGATAAATTTTCAAATGGAATATCCTTCTAATCCGCTCCAAACATTCATTACATTTTTTCGCAATTACATTTGAGCGTGTGTGCAAAGCCATGTTTTCTAAATTTCATGTTTGTTAACATGACGATCACTGAATGTTTTTGCTACAAAGGAGAAAACTTACCCCGAAATTCTGCGGCGATTCCGTTCATGGGTTTCTGAAATAGGAGAGAGATGAAAATTATAACATTGGTATTAAACACATGTAAATCCTTAATCAAAATTCCATTAGTGTAATATTTCGTACAATTCCTTTGCCATTTTGCGTTATACGTGACATTATGAGAGCTAAGCTCGAAATGAAAAGCTTCCAAACAAAAAAATTGTGAGAGGGAATTTTTTTTTGTTCTTGCCTGTCATACACTTGTCATTGTCAAACGCATTTGAAGTAATGACAATTCTTTTCAGAAGAAAAAAAAATAAATTTAATCCTCTTTTCTTGTCACTTTTTCAGTACCTCACACATCCGGAGTCCGAAAATACGTTATTTGGTGTTTGATTTGCGGAGGCACATCCTTGCTGCTGGGTCTGCTATTTTTAGCTGTTTACTTTTTAATTAGATCCTACACGAGTACAGTAAGCTACTTTGAAACGGTGCCTAGTTTTGTTCCGGCAACTTTGGTAAGTAGAAATCTTCTTATAATGAAATTTGTATTTTTTTTAGTTAAGAATTGTTACTCGAGAAATATTCGTAAATGCTTTCATGAAATTTTTTAAAAATATTTAAAAATGCTTTCCTTAAATATTATAAAAATGCTTTCCTGAAAAATTTTTTAAAAATATTCGAAAATGCTTTCCTCAAATTTTTAAAAAAATTTTTGAAGATGATTTCCTGAAATTTTTTAGAAATATTCGAAAATGCTTTCCTAAATTTTTAAAAATTTTCGAAAATGCTTTCCTGAAATTTTTTAAAAATATTCGAAAATGCTTTCCTCAAATTTTTTTAAAAAATTTTCGAAAATGCTTTCCTCAATTTTTTTAAATATATTCGAAAATGCTTTCCTTAAATTTTTCAAAAATTTTCGAAAATGCTTTACTGAAATTTTTAAAAATATTCGAAAATGCTTTCTTCAAATTTTTTAAAAATTTTCGAAAATGCTTTCCTCAAATTTTTTTAAAAATATTCGAAAATGCTTTCTTAAATTTTTTAAAAAATATTCGAAAATGCTTTCCTCAAATTTTTTAAAAAATTTAAAATGCTTTCATGAATTTTTTTTAAAAATTTTCGAAAATGCTTTCCTCAAATTTTTTTTTAAATATTCGAAAATGCTTTCCTCAAATTTTTTAAAAATATTCGAAAATGCTTTCCTCAAATTTTTTAAAAATATTCGAAAATGCTTTCCTCAAATTTTTTTTTTAAATATTCGAAAATGCTTCTCTCAATTTTTTTAAAAAATTTGGAAAATGCTTTCTTCAAATTTTTTAAAAATATTCGAAAATGCTTTCATGAAATTTTAAAAATTTTCAAAAATGCTTACCTGAAAGTTCTCAAATTTCGAAAATGCTTACCTAAAAGCACTTCATAGTGTCGAAAATGATTCCTGAAGCCCCTTCAAAACTTACAACGTTACGTTTCAAATTAATTTTAAGCATATTATGCAAATCTCATACGTCTTATGTCTTCTCAGTAAACATTTCTATCGTCATTTTGTTGTTGTAAATGCGTGTCGTTGTCGTCGTTCATTGTTTTGTAATAATAACATCTTCTTGTCTTGTCGGTGAAATAAATGTGCAGAAATGGATTTTCCTTCCTCCGGTACCGATAAATAAATGGGTCACCTACATAAAATTTGCCGTTTGTTGTTGTTACTGCCTCGCAATTCTTATCAAGATAAATTTTATTTTCCTCATTTGTATCTGTGTCGTTTGAGGAATCCAATTGTTCAAGTTAAAGTGGATTGTTTATTTATGTCTGACCCACTTTTTGCCGTAAAGTCGTGAAAAAGTGATAAAACCCATTAATCCAAAGCAGATTAAATTGGAAATTCATTGTGCAAGGACTTTCGAGACTTTTCTTCGAGAAACGCAACGAAGCAAAATTGAAAACTAAAACGACCGAGTTTTCTCATCTTGTTCACACAAAAGCGCACAACTTTCTATTTTTCTTTGACATTTTCCATCTGTGCTCGAAACTTTTGCTGTAGCGCGACATTTTCGTTTTTTTCCTTCATTTCGCGCAAGAAGCACAAATTTTATGCAGTGCAAATGTTTATTCAAGTATTTTTGCGTCGTCGTGTAAAGCACAGATCGCATGTTTGCACAAAAGCAAAAAAATTACTCGAGAAAATTTTTTTTTTGCTCGAGTCGACACGAATTTTAATATTTTTGCTGTGACGACAACAATGTAGATCACTTACTAAATTATTATGCATTATTCATGTTATTTTGCGAAACACAAAGCGAGCGACGACGGTAGCGCTCTCTCACAAAAAGTGTCAGGACAAAATAATTTTATTACCGTTAATGACGTTTTTCATGAAATTCTCACGTTTTATTTACTCTTCTTTTATGTTTTTTAATGCGCGGGCCTTTCTGGATTCGTGGCAGTAATAATTTTACGCGTGCGACAAAGACAAGGGACGACGAAAAAAATGTAATAAAAAATTTTTGGGGAATAAATTTATGGATAAAAAGTGTGTCGTTAAATGAAATTCATTTGAAACTCATTTTCAGAAAAGTGTATTTTTAGGTTGATGGAAAAATTTAAATTGCTCTGAGGTATGGAATTTTTCATTGTTGAAACTGTTTAGTTAAAAAAAAAATAATGAAAAACAAATTTTACGATTGCTTGAAGGTTTTAGTGAAATGTCAAAAGACAAAACAAAATATTTTTATGCGATTTTGTGAATTTTATCAAAAAATTTAGTAAGGGATAGTTGCTTTTGATTCATTCTTATTCAATTTTAACCGAACTAAGCTTTAAATTGCTAAATTTTCAATATTTTTAAATTGAGGAGTATAAAAATGTGAAATTTGTGTTCAAATATTGTATTTAAAAACTGCCTTTAAGTCTTACTAATGTTAAATTTTACTTAAAAGTTGAAAATTTAAAAAAAAATTTATTTAAATTTTTACAAATTTAAAACTTAATTTACCAATTATTGGAAATTGAGGAGTAACAAAATGTGAAAAATTTTTACTTACTTAAAATTACTAAAAAAAATTTTCTGAAAAAAATAATTAATTTGGAGACTTTGAATTTTTAATCAAATTTGTATCTTTTCTTGAATTTTAAATAAAAAATTATAACTGAAAAAAATTTTCTTTGACATAGTTTTATTTTGAAAACTAAATCAAGAGCAAAAAAACTGTGTCAAAAACTGTGTCAAAGCAATTTTTGTCAAATCTAGCTCCAAATGGATAAAAATTTGTCAGAGGGCTCTAATTTATCATTTTTAATCATTTTGCAACTCAAAACTGCCAAAAAATTGAAACTGAAAAATTTTTTTTCTTTGACATAGTTTTGTTTTGAAAACTAAAAAAGAGCAAAAAAACTGTGAAAATTTTTGTCAAATCTTGCTCCAAATGGATAAAAATTTGTCAGAGGGCTCTAATTTATCATTTTTAATCATTTTATAACTCAAAACTGCCAAAAAATTGAAACTGAAAAAAAATCAAGAGCAAAAAAACTGTGAGTCAAAAAAAACTGAAAAAATTTTTTTTCTTTGACATAGTTTTGTTTTAAAAACTAAATCAAGAGCAAAACTGTGTCAAAAACTATGTCAAAAACTGTGTCAAAGCAATTTTTGTCAAATCTTGCTCCAAATGGATAAAAATTTGTCAGAGGGCTCTAATTTATCATTTTTAATCATTTTATAACTCAAAACTGCCAAAAAATTGAAACTGAAAAAATTTTTTTCCTTTGACATAGTTTTGTTTTGAAAACTAAATCAAGAGCAAAAAAACTGTGTCAAAAACTGTGTCAAAGCAATTTTTGTCAAATCTTGCTCCAAATGGATAAAAATTTGTCAGAGGGCTCTAATTTATCATTTTTAATCATTTTATAACTCAAAACTGCCAAAAAATTGAAACTGAAAAATTTTTTTTTCTTTGACATAGTTTTGTTTTGAAAACTAAATCAAGAGCAAAAAAAAACTGTGTCAAAAACTGTGTCAAAGCAATTTTTGTCAAATCTTGCTCCAAATGGATAAAAATTTGTCAGAGGGCTCTAATTTAACATTTTTAATCATTTTATAACTCAAAACTGCCAAAAAATTGAAACTGAAAAATTTTTTTTCCTTTGACATAGTTTTGTTTTGAAAACTAAATCAAGAGCAAAAAAACTGTGTCAAAAACTGTGTCAAAGCAATTTTTGTCAAATCTTGCTCCAAATGGATAAAAATTTGTCAGAGGGCTCTAATTTATCATTTTTAATCATTTTATAACTCAAAACTGCTAAATAAAAAAATATTTCAAAAAAAAAATAGTTTTTAATATTGAGGAGTACTAAAATGTGAAATTTACTACTAATTTTAAATTAATTACAAATTACATTTAATTAAAAAATTTAATTTTTTTTAATGACTTTCAAATTCAAACAAAAAAAAATTAATTAACAAACCTTTCAAAAAAACTTACCATTAATGGACTAAAATCCACAAAAAAACAAATCCTTTTCACTGAAACAAAAAAAGGTTACCATTAACTTAATAACAATAAAAATAATAATAATTTTCGCAAAAAAAGTAGCTTACTGCAAAACATCACGTTTTATTGTTCCTCTGAGTCACTTTGTGTCCGTTTCTGTTGCACGTTCTTCTCCATTGACGAACGCAGAAAAAAAAGTACCTACACACTTTTTTTTAACATGCAGATGACATTAATTATTAGTGTATTTTTATGTTTTTTTCCTCGTATCTCCCCATGTAACGCTCCTCTTTTTGTGTTTGTGCAAAATTTATCTCTCATGATGATACACAAACTTTTTTTCTCGCTCCAAGATTATGGCAATAGAACGTTGTCGCATGCTAAAAAAAGAAGGAAATGTTTAATCTACATTTTTGTGGCTGACAGGTTTGTCTGCATTTATCTCTTAGATTTGGAGAATTTATGGAAGAGAAGCATGAAAGTAATTAGTTTCTTTGTAGGAGAAGTTTCTACAAGTTTCAGAAGTGAAGAAATAATTTTCTGATTAGTTCAGATAAATGGCTTTTTAGTTCTGCTCTGAGAGAAGAAAGTTTTCCTCTTGAAACAACGAAAATTTTCAATTATTACGGAAAATCGAATATTTTTACCTGAAAGGAGATAAAATATTATTATCTCGAATCAATATTTATCTTTAGTTAAATCATTTTTCTCGTCCTCCTTCTCTTTGCCGCCCACTTTCTTTTCAATTTATCCGTTTTTCACAGACGAGAAACGATATATTTACTGCTCAATGCACGCCAATAAACATTTCCCATTAACTATCTCTTTATCTTAATGAATCTCCTTTTCTTTTCTTTCGCTCGTATTTTTTTTTCTTTTTGATGTACGAGAAAAATTCCATTATTTTTTTTCTATAGCTTTACTCCGCCTTGTCTCGATTGTTTTGGATCATCATCAACTTCATTATTCTCATTTCGCTTTTTTTTTTGCTTTTTATAACAATGACGATATTTTTGACATAAATTCAACTATTTTTTTTTATTTTTAATAAAATCTTAAAAAGTTTTGTCCGTATGGTCTGTCCCTTTGTCTGTTTGTCCCTGAGGAGTACAAAAATGTGAAAAAAATATGTAAAATACGCTTTAATTTTATTTTCTTCAAAACAAAACTAATTTCGTAAAACAAAAAATAGCAAATACAAGAAAATAAACAAAAATTTCTCAAATTGAAATAATATTGAAGACGTGCACGGAGGTTTGTTTGTTTATAAATAAATAAATGAAAAAGGAAAAACTTTTGTGTAAATATCTTTTGATATGTTTCGCATGTAAATAATAACAATAAAAGTAATCAAAAGAATAAACATTATTAAAATTATGTGTTGTGGAAAAATGTTATTGAAAGATAAATTTTATGATAGATCGTCGGATATTGATATTTTTTTTTCTATGGATGACAGATAATTTTATTGGAATAATGGAAGAAAAAAAAATAAGCGAGGAAGTGAAATGGATAATTTTATATCTTCCTGTTTTTTACAGGATTTTTTTTTGTTTTCTATTTTTTTCATTATTTTTGTTTTTATTTATTCATGTGAATAATTTTTTAATTTGATTGAATTTGAAAATTAATTTATTTGAAAAATTTTTTATTTATTTTTTTTTTAATTTTTAAACAAATAAATAATTAAATATTTTTTAGAAAAGTAAATAAATTAATAAAGAATAGGAAAAAAATAATAAAATAGATTTTATATTTTTTTTTATTTTTAAATAAAAAAAAAATAAATTTATTAATATTTAAATAATTTATTAATTAATTAAATTAAATTTAATTTAATAATTTAAAAAAAATTAAAATAAATAAATTAATCCGTTAATTTTATTTTTATTTTAATTATTTTTTATAAAAAAAATTTATTTGAAAATTTCTTTATAAAAATTTAAAAAAAAATATAATGAATAAATTTTATTAAATTAATTTATAAATTAAATGAATTAATAAATTATTCAAATAAAAAAAAAATTTCTCAGTAATAATATTTTTTACATTATTTTTTTTAATTATATTTTTTTATTTTAAATTCAGATTTTTATAAAAAAAAAAATGAATAAAATATTTAAAAATAAAAAAAAAAATAATTAAATAAATAATAAAAAAAATAAATGAATAAATTAATTGAAAAAAAAAATAAAATTTAATAAATAATAAAATAAAAAAAAATAAATTAAAAATTTAATGTAATAAATTAATTAGTTAAATATATTTTTTTTCTAAATTTTGAATTTTTAAAAAAGATAATAATTTAATTTAATTTCAAAAATTTATTTAAAAATAATAAAAAAAAAATAATTTTCTATGAAAAATATAATTTAAAAATAAACAAATTTTTATTTTAAATTATTTTAATTTTTTAATTCATCAATGCCAAATTCTGACATAAAAATATTGTTCATTTTATAATAATTCAAATTAAAATGTCAAAATTAAAATTTCATATTTCTGAATCCATAAAATTTCTATTCAAATTTAATTCCAAAAAACATTTCATTTTTCACAATTCCTCGAACATTCTCTCTACCGACTAAAAATTACTAAAAATAAATAAATTTTATGCTGTTGTTGTTTACGTGAAATTTTAATGCCTAAACCATTCACATCAAAAAACCACCGCAACAAAAGATCAACAAGCATCTATCACGATACATGGCAACAACAGCAGCAAAAAACACGCACATTTTCCCCAAAAATGGGTAAAGGATTATAATTTATTTATTTACATTATTTTATTTTGTATCCTGCCGAAAAACAACGCAGAGAATTTATTTTTCTCCATTTTATAATGAAAATAATGTGAAAACAACAAAAAAAAAATCTCTGTTGTATTGAATCACAAATCAACAAGTGTTAATTGGAAATTTTTCTATCGAGTGACGGGTGTACAGAGAGAAAATTGGTTCGATATCCTGCCAGTTTCTGTATTTTTTCAATTTATTTTTGTTTTTGTTCTGGCTGCCTGCACCGAGCTACGAAAAAAAAAACATGGCATAACAACAGTCGAATCATTCAAGTGAATTCAGATGTAATTTGTGAGTGAATGTCATTTATTTTGATGATGATGAGGATGGCAGATGATGCGAATCGGAAATTGGGTCAGAATAAAAAAAAACTTTTTTTGACAAATTTCATTTAAAAACAACCAGACGTCTCCATCGTCGAATGTAAAATGATTCAATTTAAAAGTTTGTAAGTGGCTCATTACTCGTGATGCGGTTATGGAATGGAATGATACGATTGACCCGAAAAATCCACACAGAAACACGAAACTGGAGCGGAATTTATAAAGTTATCTTTTCGCACACAGCTTTGTCGTCCATACTTTGCAACCCAATTTTCATTGTTTGCTTAAACAAGCACAAAAAGTCCTAAGGCAACAAAAAGTTAACAAGTTTGAACCTTTTCTTTTATTTCTATTCCTCTCTCTGCCATTATTAACATCGGTGTGTTTTATTATTTTGCTTCCTTGTGTGTCGCGCTGTCTGCCTTGTGTGTGTTTTTTTCGAAACCCTTCGTTTTTCTCTCTGTTTCTGTGTTTCGTTTGTTGAATTGAAAAACACACAACGTAACGACATTTTGCTAAAACAAAAAAAAAATATGAGAGATGAAAATAGTTTTCGTTATGGAAGGAATGAAGAATTTTATCGCATTTTAAAATTTTTGGAATACTTTAATATTTTTTTTAATAAATTAAAAAAAAATAAAATTATTTTTTAAATTTTTTATTAAATATATTTTTTAAAAAAATTTATTTTTAATTTTTTTTAATTTTTTTTATATTTTCATCAAATTAATTTTAAGAAATCGAATTTATTTCTTATTAAATAATTTATTTTTATTAAATTTTTTTAATATTTCAACTTTTTTTTTAAATAATTAATTTATTTAAAATAATTTTTATTTCAAAAAGATAATTTTTCGTAATATTCTTAATTTTTTTTTTTCAAATTATGTTTTTAATTTATTTTTTTTAAAGTTCAGAATTTTTAAAAATAAATTAAATTTTTTTTTCTAATTTTTAAGAAATTGTTTTATAATGAAATTATTTTATTTTTTATGAAAATATTTAAATTTTATTTTTTAAAATAATTAATTTTATTTTTTATTTATGTTTTTAAAAAATTAAAATATATTTTAAAATTAATTTATTTAAAAAAAATAATAATGAAAAATTAATAAATAATTAAAAAAAAAAATAAAAATAAATTATTTGAAAATATATTTAATAAAAATTAAAAAAAAATGATTTTATTTTATTTTTTTCTTATGAAAAATTATTTTTGTGTCAAAAAAAAAAAAATTTGATGAAAATTATTAATTAAATGTAGAAAATTGTTTTTAATTAAATTTTAAGGAAATTTTATTTTTTTATCGTAATTTTTTAAAAAAAGTTTTCATGTTAATTTTAAATTTGAATTTAATTTTTTTTCAAATATTTGAATTTTTTTTTCAATTATTCAAAAATAATCTTAAAAAAATTATTTCTTGCAAAAAAAATATTTAAAAAAATATTAAATATTTTAATGAAGTTATTGAAAAAATTCTTTTAAAATTTTTAATTTAAAAAATATTTTTTCTTTTTTTTTTTTAATAATTTTTTTATTTTTTAAAATAAAAAACGGACAATATATCTTCAAAAAAATTTTTTTTTTCGAAACGTTAAAAAAAAAGTACAAACACCGAAAAAGGTCAGACATTCGCCTCGCATTTAGTGATTATTATGATAAAAATAAAATAAAACTCGAACAAAACTTATTTTAAATTACTTTTACAATTGTTGTGGCTTTTTTCCTTTCGGTCTGCATTTTCGTCTCTCGCATTTCACCCACACTCGTTGTTATTTTATACTTTTATGTTATCATAACAACATCAACGGTCGGTTTAGTTAAACGGCATCATCAGTGCCGTCTGATGATGATTATGATGGAAATGAATTTTATTTTTCTTTCGTTCCACAAACGAAACGGCAAAAAAAAATGAACGAGACGACGAACAACAAAAACAGGGAAAAAATCGAGATAAAAAAGAACATTAAAGGAGCTATTAATAAAGGTACACAAAAGACGACGAACGACGAACGAGGAGAAGGAAGAATAGGTCGAAGTACGCAGAAAAAAATTGAAGATAAGAAAAATTTTCATATTTTTTTGTGTATATGTTCTTTATTATTTTTCTTTTCCTCGAACTTCTTTTATGTACTCTTTTAATGAAATATCGGAAATAAAGTTATTATGTTTTACGCCTACTGAGTTCAATGAGCGCCGAGCAAACTTGACTAAGCACACTCGATGAGTCGATTTTTTTCTTCTCTTTGCGATAAAACTTGAACGCTTAAAACGCAGGTAAACATTAGTAGAGGAAAAGTAATTAGAGGACTTTGAGAATTTTTTTTTTCGAAGGAAAAACGTTGTTATGGTATCTAATTGGAAATTGAGAACGTTGCTCTGTTGTTTGAAAGTTGATTAATTTTAAAGATTTATTTTTTTTAAATTTTAATTTTTATTATTTTTTTAATTTTTCAAGAAAAATATTTATTTTTTAAATAAATTTTAATGAAAAATAAAAATTAATTCCAAATAATAAAAATATTTAAAAGATATATTTTATTAAAAAAAATATAATTTCTAATTATTTAAAAAAAAATATTAACAAAAATTTTAATAATAATGATTTTTAATTAAAAAAATAATTATTTAATTCAATAAAAATTAATATTTAATAAATACTTTTTTAAATTAAAAAAAAAATATAAATCTGAATTTATTTTTTATAATTTTTTAATAAAATATATATTTTAAAATTAATTAAAATTAAATAAATAATAAAAATAACTTTTTAAAATTAAAAATAAATCTTAATTTATTTTTTTATAATTTTTAAAAAATAATTTTAATTTTTTTAAAAATATTTAATTAAAAAATATATTTTAAATTAGTATAAAAAATTAAATAAAAATTCAAAATATTTTAAATTAATTTTTTAATTCAATAAAAATTAATTAAAATTCAATAAATAATAAAAAAAATTTAAAAGTTAAAAATATTTTTTTTTTTAATTTTTTTCTTTACAATTTATTAAAAAAATATTTATTTTTTTATAAAAAAAAACAATTATTTTCATTTAATATAATTTTAAAACAATTTCTTGAAAAAATAAAGAAAAATAATTATTATTTTAATAAATCACAAAAAAAAATCACATAAAAGACAGAAAACAGAAGAGAGTACGGTATGACAGACAGGATGAAAAATTAAAATGAAATAAAAATAGGTCAATTTTTCATTGTTGTACTCCCGAATAAATGCGACATCATCACAATGTGTTCCAACGGCAATTTTTTTGTCATGTTTTTCACTAAAAATTAAAAATACGACTCGTTAAATCCGAATAAATTGCGAAACAAATGGAAATTTAATTGTTCTAAAAGGACCCTGTTGAATAAAAATGTCATTCCTGTTTATAATTTCATACATTTTTCAATAGAAACAGGCGACAAAATCTACAAAAAATGACAAAATGGAGTTGACTGGTATTTAATAGATTTTTTTTTTCAATTTAAAAAATAAAAATTGGTGCACCCATTTGTCCTTTTCGAGATTTTTTTTTGTATTTCTCGATGTAATATTAACAACAATGCAGATAAAAAAAAAATTACAATCTCCTCGTAATTTATATTCTTCCCCTTTAACAAATGAGACAATATCGCTTTTATGCTGCCGTTGCTTGTTATTTTGTCATCATTGTGCTAAATCTATGTAACACAACAAAAAAATTTTACGATATCGTTTCAACATGTACAATACACGGGAGTTTAATTTTATGCAGGACACAATAAATAAACAGCATAATGTCGCTTGCTCGTTCATTGGAATTTATATCGCATTCGGATCGGAGAGAAATTTTATCCGGATGCGAGGCAGCGAGTTTTCAAAAAAAAAAGGAAAAAAAATATATTGCTGGTATATTTTTCGTAATGTATGACCGACCTCCTTTGGGAGAACGAGAGAAAAATTTATACCGACACATGTTACAGCGATTGCTGGTAGAACTTCATTCGATTCTAAAGGAATTTGTAACAATTTGAGAATTTATGATTTTTTTCTTTATCTTTTTATGGGACTTTTTTATCTTATTTATTGAGTATTTTTTGGAACAAAAGATGATAAATTGGCTCGAGTTGGAATATTTGTCAAGTTTTTTAGGGTTTAAACACCTAATAATGGAGATTGTCACGAAAATTTTTGATGTCATCGTTTTTAGAAGTTTGTAAAATAGCTTTGATGGTTAAAAAAAATTATTTTAATTTTTTTATTATTTTTTTAAATTTTATTTAATTTATTTTAATTATTATTTTTTTATTTTTAAATTTTTATTTTATTTTATTTTTATTTTAAAATAATTAAAAATAAATTTTATTTAATTAAAATTAATAAATTTAATTTAATTTAAAAAAAATCATTTTTTTTATTCATTTTTTTTTTAATTTTTTTAACAAAAATTTAAAAAATTTAATTTAATGATTAAAAAATATTTTTTTTTAAATTAATTTTTTAATTTTTTTTTAACAAAAATTTTAAAAAATTTTTTTAATTTATTTTTTTTAAATTTTTTTAAATATGATTTTTTTTTTCATTTAAAATTTTTTTAAATTTTTTTTTAATTATTTTTTTTATTTAAAAAAATTTGTCAAAAACGAAAAAAATTAACAAAATATTTTTTTTAAATTTTTTCTTAATTTTTTTTCAAAATTTTTTTTTGGCTAAAATGGCTTAACTAAAAAAAATATGAAATTTAAATCTAAAATATTTTTAATTGTTCTTCTTTCCATATTCTGAATTAATTGCAAGAAATATCAAAATATTTTGTTACATCCAATTATTTTCTCCTATTTTCTTCTATTTTCTGCTCCAACATGCAATTAATCTTCACTTCAAAAATTAATTAATGAAAAGTTACTCAAGAAGTGAAGAGTTGTGAAACCAGACGTAATTTGAGAAGCTTTGTGTCCAAAAATTTCATCGAATCCATTTTCAGCAAGACAAATCTCGCAACTCAATGTTTAACTTACTAATCAAATTTGAAATTTGTTGAGCAAACATTGAACTGCTGTGTGACGTACAATGTGAAAGATAAATTTACTTTCCTCCAATTTCATCTCGTTTCGATCAAGTATTGATTTCGCTTTACTCGCAATTTTGATGATACATAGTAGTAACATCTGCAGACTGAGTAAAGAGTAAAGACCTTACATGATTTTCATGATAGCTTGCAAAGTTTTTTTTTTGCACTTTATGACATACGAAATTATTTTCATAACGGAAGTTTTCATACTTTTTCGAATAAATTGAATTTGTGTTTCATATTTTATGAAAAAAATGTAGGAAAAGTTTTCGTTAGAAGAAATATTAAAGATAAATTGTTTTGAATTTAAATATTTCTCAATGCAAATTTTTAATTTTATTTAATCCCAATGCACATTTTTAATTAAATTAAATAAATAAAATAAATAAAATAAATAAATTCATTAAATTTTGTATTGGGCTTAAATATTTGAAACTAATATTTTAAGCCCAGTACAAATTTTGAAGCAATTTAAAATTAAAAAATTTTTTCCCAATACACATTTTGGAATTCTTCCTTAAATAAATTTAAAATTTTCATTTCTCAAAGCACTTTTTAAGATTTTTCCCGATGCAAAATATGAAATTTTATCCCAATGCACATTTTGAGTTTTGTTTTCAAGAGTTTTGAGCTTAATAAAAAAATTTTTTCATCCCAAAGCACATTTTCGATAACTTTCCTTATGAAAATTTAGAACTTTCTTCTTTTGAAGTAATCTTTAATTTTTTTCCCAATAAACAATTTAAAATTTCAACCCAATGCACATTAAAAAATTTCATCCCAATGTACAATTTAAAATTTTTGCCCAATGCATATTTAGATATTTTCAAAAATAGTAAAAAAAATTTAAAGTTTGAAAATTTGGTAATTTTTAAGTTTTATGAAATTTCGCCCCAATGCACATTTTCAATCTTTTTTCTTCAAAATGAGTTTTAAAAAATTTTTTTCCTCTGTAAAAAAAATCTTTAAATGATTCTTCGACGTATCGAAAAATGTTGAGGAAATTAATTTTGAATCATTGTCGATTGCCGAAGAAACTTTTGATCCTCATCTCGTATCAATCAAGTATTTGGACAGGTTCGCTATTGATTAAAAACTTTTTTTTTCTTCTTCTTCCTTTTATTTGTTATTCTTTGAAAATAACCACAAAAACAACAATTAATCAATTCCTTAATTGATGTAACTTTTTCTTGTTTTCTCAACTTTTTCTCGAGTTACAAACTTTTGTTTCTCCGAAAAAGTAAATTAGGAAGTCACATGAGCGCAACAAATATTAATCAATCAATTTTTTCTTCTTCTCTTTTCAGTTGATTTTGACCGGACTTTGTATCATGAGTTTAGCTCGTCGGCGGAATCGTTACAGTTATCTCGTGAGTATTTTTAGATTTTTTTTTTTTTTTGTAATTTTTTCATTTTTTTCTCGTTTTTCCATAGATAAAGTTATCGGGTGCATTTGGTTTAGCATCTGCACTCACATGTGCCTTGGTGACTGTGACAACGACAGTTCTTCACATGAGTCGCCTACAGTCGTTGCGTGAATGCGAATACCAACAAAAGACACGTACCTGCACTTGTTACACGCAACCACAATCGGATAATTTAGTAACGGAAGATCCGGGCATTCGCTTTGTGTTTGACTCTACCACGGATTGTGACGTAGTGCACGGTGCACTGTACTCGTGTTTGCGGGCTGTTTTCGGATTATCTGTTGCCGGAGTGCTCGTGGCTGTTTTTAGTTGCATGTTGGTTTATCAACTGCTGAGGTGAGTTTTATTTTTTTATTTGATTCTGAAAAAAATTTTTTTTTTAAATTTCTTTAATAATTTTTTTAAAGATTTTCTTTCAACGAAATTTAAAAAATAAGTACTTTAATTATTTTAAAATTATTTTTAAATATTTTTTATTTTTTTTTTAAATAATTTTTTAATTCATTTTTAATTTTTTTTTATAAATTATTAAAAAATATTTTTCTAAATTATTTTTTTGGCATTTTTCTTAAATTATTTATTTTATTAATTTTTCAAAAAATTATTTTAAAATATTTTTTTTAAATAATTTTTAATATTATTTTTTAATTAATTTCTAAATATTTTTTAATTTTTTAAAAAAATTTTTCCATAATTTTTTTTTAAGATTTTCTTTCAAAGAAATTTAAAAAAATACTTTAATTATTTTTCTATTTTTTTTTAAATATTTTTATATTTTTTTTTTTATTTCAGTTTTAAATATTTTTTAATAAACTATTTTAAAATATCGAATAATTAATTTAATAAATTATTTTTTGATATTTTTCTTAAATTATTTATTTTATTAATTTTTTAAAAAATTCATTTAAATTTTTTTTAAAATAATTTTTCATGTTATTTTTTAAAAATTAATTTCTAAATTTTTTAAAATTGATTTTTCAAATATTTTTAATTTTTTTTCAATATTTTTTTTTAATTTACAAATTTATAATTTTTTATTTTTAAATTTTTATAAATTTTACTTTTATAAATTTTACTAATTTAAATTATTTTTTTTTTAAATAATTTTCAAATAATTTTTGCATTATTTTTTTTATTTTTTTTAAATATATTTTTTAAATTTTTTAAAAATTGATTATTATATTTTTTAAATTATTTTTTAACTAAATTTTATAGAAAATTATTGAGAATAAATTTTGAAACTGGAAATTAATTTAAATTTTTCTTATTTTTTTTCAGTCACGAAAGAAAAAAGATGTATTGGGAGCAACTTGAGCTGCGATGTCGTTCATTATATTCAACTCAACCTCCGCCTTCTGCAATTTCAACTGTTGGTCCCATCATCGGAACTCCTCGAAACACCGCTTGTCGTTGCTGCGAACAATGCCACGCTCACAGAAACGCGATGGCAGCAACAGCTACTTACCCATGGGATGGCGACACTCGTTTTTGGCTTCCGGGGCAAGCTGGGAACTTTTATTCGCCCAATCCGGGCAGCGAAGAGCATCATTTAGCAACAGGACAACGTCCTGTTCGTAACAACAATCGCGCGCCGGGATGGAGTTGGCCCAGAATGCCATGGCAACGAACCAACGACTCACAACGCGGCGCTTTTCGTCAAACGCCATCTTCGCCAGATTCGCAATACGGATTTTCGAACAATACCGATGCGAATGTCGCAACTGGCACCGCAATGACAACCGTTCAATCGAACTATACTTTAATTAATGCTCCTTATGGGGTTTGGGGTCCTCCGCCGCCATACAGCGATCCCAATAGCCCCGCACGAAGAATCACGAACAACGGGCGTTATCAATACATAACTCCCGTACCGATGCAATGCCCGCCAACTACAGTATTAATTCAAGGCGAAATGCAAGTTCAAAGTGTACAAAATGTCGTTCAAGCGATTGAACATCATCCTCGTTCGGTAGCGGAAACATCCCCATATAATCCGTCCTCGCAAATCCCAACACAAGCTGTGCCCCAAACTTTACGTAAACAACGCAAAAAAGACGCGCCAGAAAATAATGCGCCATCTGACAGCGATGGCCCAGCGCGCGACAAATTTTCAAACACACTCCCAGTGCGCAAAGTGAAGAAACGTCACGTCGATCATGGTGTCAAAAGTATTTCAGGGGCGAATGCTGCTCAACGTGTCAATGTTCAGGAAATCTTTAGACCTCAAAGTACCGTAATCGAAAACGAGTATAACGAACCAAACGTTGTCGCCGGAACAAGTACTCGAACTGAAGAAACCCCAATGCAAATTCGACAAAGTCGACGCGCCAAAATGTCACAACAAAACAAAGGCGTCGAAAATACAGGATTTCAAGAAGTTAACCCTGAAGATCATACAAAGCAGGAACAACGTAACGAAGTAGCAGAATCTGAAGTATATTTTGGCGATGTTAGTAGTTGTTGTAACATTTCCGTGCAAAATGACAACTTTTACGACGACAATAGTAGCAATTCACATCGAAAGCGTTCCACGCCAAACACTTCTTCTTCCGACAAATCTTTCACGAAAGAAGATGATGATTACTTAGCACAGCGTTTTGGTAAACGAGAACCTTCTGTGAGAAGTCGATTACCTTTCCCGCAAATTCCTGAACTCTATGATCCCTCACCTGTTGTGTCGCCTCGAACGTCACTAATCCCCAAAGACAATTCGCGACAAAGTATGTGTTCCGTCGACTCATCAACTGGCGACAAGACAGATTATACAGATTTGTCGCCAGCAACTCCCATGAATCCTCCGTATCCAACGGAACAAAGTCCCTTTGTTGCTTCATCATTTCCTTACTCCTCAAGCGAAAGTCAGGAAGCTCACAAACGTCTCACCAAAAATCTACCCGAAGTATTTCTCAATGACAAAGATACGTCGCCATTGACAATGATCAATTATGACAGTGCATCGCCAACCTTTAATTACGCACCGAATGCCTCAAGTTCGAGATCGCCGAAAAATTTCAAGATGGCGATGCCTCAGAGATCTCATCGCAACGAAAGCGCCGACAAATCCGCGGAACAGCAAAGTTGGCAGGAACAACACGATAGAAGATTGTGAAATGAAGTTTATGTTTAGTTAAAGAAAAATGTAAATAAATTTAGAGGTTAATGCTAGCTTTGACAGAATTTTGAACAAAAAAAGTACCGCGAGCTTAAATTAATTAATAATAGAAATTTGCATATTAGAGTAGCTTCTAAAATACAAGAAAAAATTATTATAAAGTTACTGTTTAAGCATAGATAAAAGTATTCCGAGGTCTGGAGTGAAGAAGCGACGACCTCTCACATATCCAAAATGTATTGAACGTGTAGTTGACCCGGCCTATAAAGACTGTTAGAAAAACAGAACAGGATTTAGTCGTTATTTCTCGATCCTTGTGCAAAATAATTTTTTGACAAAAAAAAAATTAGAAAAAAAATCCTGTTCTGAATGTAATTTACAATAAATTAGCGAATATTTAGAAAAAAAATAAATAAATATGTTAAAAAGACAAATAAGTTAGTTGATATTGAAATATATTGAGAAAAATAAAAGATTCGTTTAATTATAAAAAAAATATTTTTCTAATTAATTAATTTTGTAGGTTTTTGAAGGCTTCTTATATATATTTTTTTAAATTAAATAAATAATTAAATTTAAATTATTTAATTAATTAATTAATTAATTAAATTAAATTATTATTAATTAATTAATTATAAAAAAAATATATAAAAAAGTTAATTAAATTAATTAAATTATTAAATCAAATCATTTAATTAATTAATGAATTAATTTAACTTTATTGAATTATTTTTAATTATTAATTTTCTTTTAAATTAATTAAATAAACCTAAATTTATTTTTAATAAATTAATTAATTTTATTTTTATTCATTTTTAATTAATTTATTTTTTATATTTTTTTTTTTAATTAAATAAATAATTAAATTAAATTATTTATTTAATTAATTAATTTAATTTAATTAATATTAATTTAATAAAATTTAAAAAAAATATAAAAAAGCCAAAAATTAATGAAAAGTTTTCAATTCAAAGTATGACAAAAAATTTTCAAAGTATGACAATATTTAACTTCAAACACAAAAGTAAAACAAGACTTTTTATTAGATAATTTAATACAGCTAAGTAAACTAACTAGTATTTGAACAGATCTTTTGAAAAATTAGGAGATTAATTGTCTATTATTTGACAGAATTTAATCAGTTGTCAAAAATTCAAATTTAGCAAAAAAAGGTATATTTGCATTTTTTTTTCTTGTTTTTAAATAAATTATAAAATTAACTTTTGTTTAACTTCAGATGTTTTTTTTTTCAAGTTATTAATAAATTGACGTGTTAACAAATGAAAAATTTCTTTTGAGACGATATTTATTCAATTGTCCAATAATTTGAGTTCAATTAACTTTATCACCAACCAATTTTTTTCAAGGTTTTTTCTTTAAAATTTTATAAAATAAAAAAATTTTGCTACTAAAAATCAAGCTAAAAATTATACTTTTGAAGTTAATAAATATTTAAAAATTTTTTTTAAATGCAAGATTTTTGACGAAATTCTCCAATATTCGTAAAATAAAATGAAAAATTCCAGTATATCTGTAAAATGAGTTTATTCAGTTGTTTTTAGTCTCAGTTTTGTATATTAAGCAATTTTTTTATCACATATCATTTAGTGTTAAAGATTACTTCATTTCGAAAATACGGAATTTTTTAAAAAGAAAAAAATGATAAAAACTTCATTATTTTCGTTAGATTTGAGCTTTATAAAGCACATTTTACGAAAATTGAAGTGTTCATCTAAATCAGTTATTGTGACAATTATAATAATTGGATTTTGTATCATAGCTTTCAACCAATTTTTTAAAAGCAACGTTAAAAAAGACTTATTAGTTGAACATGGTAACACTACAAACTTGACAGAACATCTAAACACAAAATACTTGATAGATTTACCTCAATGTAAAATACATGATTTTGATCCTTTTGCTCAAGATGCCATGAAAGTTGTTCACATAATGAAAACCAAGTAAGTATTAATGGAAAAATTCCAAAATTTAGTTTTAACACAAATTTTTTAGGCCTTGTAAAGATCAACCTCCTTTAACGTACATTCGTCAAATATGGGAAAACGATACAGCTTTTCTTCATATAAATTTTTCCTCAGTAGAGAGTTATAATTTAAGTGAAAATGTATCTTTGAAATGTTGTTACCAAGAGATCCGTCGATCAACTGATCCCGTGGAACCTGATAATAAAGTAGAGTAAGTAAAATTCCTTCAGCTGATTTTAAAAAGTAACAATTTTCAAATATTTGTAGTTTAACGGATTGTCGCTATTTCAATTTTAAAACTCAATTATCTGCTACAGCTGAATTTTTGTTAGTTCAATGCAAAAAAGAGGAAAATGGAAGCTCAACAGTTATATACAAAAATGCTCATGCTATGTTAAGAAGGAAGCCCGAAGTACATAAACGTATTGAAGAGAAACTATCAAACAGAAAAACTATTCGAAAACCAATCAACGTGTTACTTATCGGAGTCGATAGCATCTCAAGAATCAACTTATTGAGATTAATGCCAAAAACTGCTCAACATTTACATGATTCTGGATGGATGGAACTGAAAGGTTACAATAAAGTGAGTCAATAACTATCTGATTGGATTACAGCTTAAGTTCATTCCATATTCATCAAATTTGTAGATCGACTCAAACACTTTACCAAATCTCATGGCAGTTTTAACAGGATTCAACTTGTCTGTAACCGAAAACGTTTGTGAACCAAAAAAGCAAGGCAAACTTAATTCGTGTCCCATCCTTTGGAACAATTTCAGAGATCAAGGTTACGCAACAGCTTACGCGGAAGATTATCAGATAATTAGTACATTTGATTATCATAAACCTGGATTCGCGACACCGCCAACTGATCATTACTTCCGCCCATTTGTCGTTGGAGCAGAGAATTTTTTACACGAAAAAAAAAGTGGCGATAAACTTTGTCTTGGCTATCAATATTATGCAGATTTCATCTATCAATATGCTCTTGATTTTGCAAAAGAGTACAAAGACAAACCTTATTTTGGGCTCTTTTGGACAAACTCCTTTTCGCACGAGGATATCAGTACGCCAAGTAGCATGGATGAGTATATGCGAGATTACTTAATTAAGTTAAACAATTCGGGAATACTCAACGAAACGATAGTAGTTTTTTTCAGTGACCACGGTATGCGATTTGGCGATATTTTAAAGTTAGTAACAGGGTGGTATGAGGAACGTTTACCTCTTATCTTTTTCTCACTGCCAGAATGGTTCAAGATAGAGTATCCAGAATTCGCCAAAAACCTAAAAGTTAATGCAGATCGCTTGACAACTCCATTTGACTTTCATATGACCTTGAATCATATTTTGTCCCTTTCAGCAGATTCTAATAACACAAATGATAAAAAATATGCAGAGTTAATGTGTCCAAAGAGTCAGAGTTTGTTTCATGAAATACCCTCTAATAGATCATGTAATGACGCTTGCATTCCGGAGCATTGGTGCGCATGCAAACCTTACGAAAATTTCAACAAGTCTTCGTTGATAATAAAAAATGCCGTCAATTTTGCTATTCAAAAGATGAATCAAGATCTTATTGCGTATAAGAAATCTCATAACGCCACAGAACGCTATTCGAACAAATGTGCAGAACTAAAGTTTAAAGAAGTCATACGGGCAAGCATCTTAAAGCTTCCAGGGCAAAATTTCACGCATTACAGAGCTGCGTTTGTCGTGTCGCCAAGCGATGGGGAATTTGACTTCACTGTAAAGCACGACGACAAAAAAGATAGGTTTGAATTAGCGGGCGATATAAGTCGTATAAATAGATATAACGATCAGGGAAAATGCATTCAAGATATACGCTTGATAAAATATTGCTATTGTGAAAAATGAAAATTTAATTTGCAAATCTAATCAAAAAATTTTCAACCCTTAACTAATATTTTTTGATCTGATCTAAAAATCGATTTAGATCAAAATTAAATTAGATCGAATCATAAAAAAATCCACAAATAACTGAAGTCAAAAAATTTTTTAAAAATTTTGATCAGATCAAAAGAAAATTAGTTAAGGGTTGAAAATTTTTTGATTAGATTTGCAAATCAAATCAAAAATCAAATCATGATCTGATCTGTCGCCTCAAAAAAGATCAAATCTTTTTTTGATTTTGATTTTTTGATTTTGATCTAGATTATACAAGCCTGCAAAATTCATTGCATAATTAAAGGATTAATTTGCTTAGATAGAATTCAAAATATGACTAAATAAATAAAAATACATGTACAAAAAATTTATTAAGATTTATTTAGTTTTTTTTTAGTAGCACGCTTCTATTCAAGGTCTTTAAATTCGCGATTTCTAATATTGAGACAAATTTTAAGTTTGATCAACTGTTTTTTTGTCTCGGTTTATGATCTATATTTTTACGTCAAATTTTTGTTAAGCACGTGCTTCAGTATAAAAAATTTTTTTTCAACTACGTAATAGATAATAGAAAAAGTGAAGTAATGAATTTTTTTTGTGATTTGTTTTATACTTTTTAGTTTGTTTTGAAGTTGATATCTTCACTTCTAAAGCTATTAATCAATTGACGTTTGAACAAATGCAAAAATAATTCCGAGACGATATTTATTCAATTGTCCAATAATTCACCTAAGTTCAATTCACTTTATATGTTTTTTTGAACTTTCAAGGTTATTTTTCAAATTTTTGAAGATCAATAAAAATTTGAACAATAATGTTTTTGGGTAGTAACCAATTCTTGCTGGTTTCTGAGCAAATTTTTAGTTTATTCAACTGTTTTAAGTCTGTGTTTTTAAATTTAAACGAAGTTTCTGAATTTCGCATGTCAGTATGAAATATTCTTTGTTCATAACAAGACTTTAAGAAAATTCATTATGAGAAACAAATTAGGAAACTTTAAAAAAAAGTTCATCACTAAAAACATATTTTTAATAATTATCGTTATCGGATTTTTTCTTGTTATCCAATACTATAATTTTAATGAGACATTCGAAAAACCTAAGAAAATAATGAAAGATGAACAAAAATGCGAAATTCCTTATTTCGATCCTTTTTCTCCGGAAGCAATGCGAGCTTTTCACAAAAAGGATTACAAGTAAGTATTTGTTAAAAAAATTTTTTTATGTTTTACTAAAATTTTCTTTTTCTCAGACCCTGTAATGATCTTCCTCCGTTAACATACATTGAACAATTATGGAATAACGATACGGTTAACTTGTATTTTAACTTATCGGCGTTGGATAGTTATGATTTGAGTGACAATGATACCTTGAATTGTTGTTACCAAGTGGTTACTCGGACTAAAGAAGATGATAGTGGTGTAGAGTAAGTAAAATATTTTTTTTACGAATTTTTAAAATATATTTTAATATATTTTTAGGTTGACGAATTGTGAATATTTCGACAGTTGGCCAATTCAATTGTCAGCTGAAATTGAATTTTTGTTAGTGCAATGCAACACAAAGCCTTTACCAAATAAAACATCAATAGTTGTATACAAAAATGCTCATGTTTTGGTAAGAAAAAAGCCCGAAGTACTTAAACGCATTGAGGATAAGTCGTCAGAAGCAAAGAAACCTCTCAGTGTGTTACTTATCGGAATAGATAGCGTCTCAAGACTCAATTTAATGAGAGCAATGCCAAAAACTTCCCAATATTTAAATGAAAATGGATGGATTGAAATGAAGGGTTATAACAAAGTAAGAAAAGATTCTTCCAGTATTCAAATTTGCCTCAAATTATTTTTTCCATAGATCGAAGAAAATACATTCCCGAACCTCATGGCAATTCTAACTGGATTTAATCAGACCATCGCTTGTGATGTTTGTAATCCTCAAACGCAGGGCAAATTGGATTCTTGTCCGATCATTTGGTACAAGTTTAGAGATCAGGGATATGCAACAGCTTATGCGGAAGATCAAAGATATATAGGAACATTTAACTATCTAAGAGCGGGATTTACATCACCGCCAGTCGATCATTACTTTCGCCCATTCGGCATTGCAGCTGAGCGATTCTTCTCTAATAATACTTGTCTCGGTTATAAACATTACGGAGAACTGATCTATCAATATGCTGTTGATTTGGCAAAACAGTACAAAGGCAAACCTTATTTTGGTCTCTATTGGACAAACTCCTTTTCGCACGATGACGTCAGTTTACCAAGTAGCATGGATGAGAAAATGCGCGATTATTTACTTGAGTTAAACGATATTGGAAGTCTCAATGAAACGATAGTAGTTTTTTTCAGTGATCATGGAATGCGATATGGCGCTATGAGAGAACAACCATCAGGATGGTATGAGGAACGTTTGCCTTTTATCTTTTTCTCGCTGCCAGAATGGTTCAAAAGAGAATATCCAGAGTTTACAGAAAACCTAAAAATTAATGCAGATCGCTTAACAACTCCATTCGACCTTCATTGGACCTTGAAACATATTTTGTCAATTTCAACCGAAACTAATAACACAAATGACGAAGAATATGCAGGTTTATATTGTCCAAAGAGTCAAAGTTTGTTTCACAAAATTCCCTATAATAGATCATGTGATGACGCTTGCATTACTGAACAATGGTGCACTTGTATGCATTACGTTAAACTCGACAAATCATCGTTGATGGCTAAAAGTGCTGTTGATTTTGTCATTCAAAAGATCAATGAAGATCTTGCAAAGCTTGAGAACAAATGTGCTAAACTAAAGTTAAAGGAAATCTTGCATGCAAGTGTAAGAATAAGACTTTCAGAAGAAAAATTCACGTATTATAGAGCGGCATTTGTTGCTTTGCCAAGTAATGGAGAGTTTGAGTTTACTGTGAAACATGATAATGGAACGAATGTGTTTCAATTGGCGGGAGAGATAAGTCGATTGAATATGTATGGTGATCAGGGAAAATGCATTGATGATGTTACCTTGATAAAATATTGCTATTGTGAGTAAATAAAAATTTGGTTTATCGAACAAAAAATTCATATTTATATATTTGTTAATTTTTCTCCTTCTCAATTTTAAAGTTTTTTTTTTGTCTAGAAACAAATTCAAGGTTTATTTTAAGATTTGAAATTCTTGAAAAACTAAAATTCAAAAAATTAGTATAAATTTTCTTCCTTTAAAAAAAAACAATCAAATTTTTATTTTTGAAAAATTTTTGTTTTGCTTAATTTTTTGATACAATATTTACCCAATTGTATTGTAGAACTCAAGTTCAAATACCAAAAGTTTTTATTTTCAAGGTTATTTTTTTAGATTATTTTATGACCAATAAGTTTATCACATCATTTTTGCACAGTTTCCGAGTTTTGCCGAGTTCTAAGCAAATTTTGTGTTTATCCAACTGTTTTGAATTTAAACTAAATTTTTCTATTTCGTATTTTAGTATGAAATAATTTTTTCACAACAAGATCGGACATTAGAGAAAAGACATTATGCTTAACGGTAAAACCATTTTTTTGATAATTATTGTTAGTAGCCTTTGTAAAATATTGTTATTGCGAAAAATGATGCTTATCCAATAAAAATTTGAATTTTTATTTTTTGACAAAAACTTAAAAAAGAAGAAAATCGTATGTTATTAAGATAGATTAGAAGTTAACCATATCACTAATTTTATATGAAAATTTTAAAAACAACTTATTAGAATTTTCAATTCGATTTTTCGAGTTTGAACTTAAGATACTCAAAATTTTTATCAAAATGGTAGATTTTCGATCTTAAGATCGATCTTCATTTCATCAGAAAGTTTTTCTTGTAATGAACGCCATCTATTGTGATTCCTTGGATTGATTATTATCATTATTTCCTGTGGCGCTATTTGCATTTCCGGCAACATTTGAATTCCATCTATTGGCATTCCATGCAGCAGGTTGTCTATTCCATGCGCCAGCAGCTCCCCATTGATTACGATTCCATGCAGGATTGACAGCAGGATTTACCCATGCGGGATTAACAGCTGGATTTACCCATGGGCGATTCCATGTAGCATTCCATGCTGGTTGATTCCAACGATTGTAAGCTGGGGCAACGCCGCGATACGGATCGTAATAAGGATCAACAGCAGCTCGATTCCATGGCGTCGCGGTATAAGGATCATAAGGCGCAACTCTTCCAGCGACATAGGGATCACGCAAATGAGCGACGGAAGATGGCGGAGGGAAGGGTCCTGCATAAGTAGCGGGGCAACTACAAGAGCATCCCTCTGAAAAGAAAAAAAATTTTGAGGTTAGAAAAAAATTTTGAGGTTAGAAAAAATTTTGAGGTTAGAAAAAAAATTTTTTTTTTAGAATTTCATACCCGGAGTCTTCCAATCGTAAGCAGCTCCATAGATACCGGCAATCAAAAAGCTACAAAAAATAACGAAAAACTTCATTTTGAGACTTTTGACTTGAGGAATATGTTACTCAAAGCACAATTAAAATTAAACTGAAGATTCACCTGCAAATGCACTCAATTTAAATAGGTTCAACTCGGTTCGTACATTTGCATTAAATAAAAATTACATTATCTTAATTATAGCCTGATTGAACATTTCATAAAAAATTATCTATAAATTTCCGTCAAACTTGGGACGATGCGCGACTATTTAGCTCGAAGCTATTTACAACAACAACAAATATGACAGACAAGTAGATATATACCATAGCGCCGCATTTCAACACTCCCGTGTACTAAAGAAGCGATCATAACCCATTAATTCTAATTGAAAAATTACATGGAATTAAAGTGTCTGTCAAAAAGGTCTAAATTACATTTTTCGCTAAAAATTCTTAAAATAACAAAAAATTGAGCCCTTGAACAGCTGTTGCTGAGTGAATTATGAGCTTCTCACCGCAATTTTAACATAAATTTCAAATCATCATAATTCTGTTAAAATTATTGACTCGGAAAGCAATTACAATCAGAAGTGACAATGTTTATGGAGTATTTATTTATTTTTGCTGCGATTATTATTCATTATTCGCGAGGGAAATCTATATGAGTTATAAATAGCTGTCTGTGCGAAGAGAACAGGTGCCTGGAGCGACAGATGTTTCTGAATTTGCGATATTATGAGCGAATCATCGTTTCTTCAAATGATGTCTTTGTTTACATGGCTTCACTTGAACTTGACAATAAATAATTTTAATTGATATGACATGGAGCTCGTTAAGATGGCTTTGATTTTAATGAATTGATATGTGACATTTTAAGAGGATTTTCTTCGCAGAAATTGGGTTGAAAGGAGAATGAGGTAAGAGTTCAAAGGAAATTTCCTTAATTTTTGATGAATTTCAAGCTTAAAAATTATCAAATGGGCTTTCAAAATAAAAATTACGTATTTTTACGTAATTTTTACGTAATTTTTTACGTAATTTTTATTTATGAATTTTCAAGCTTAAGAATCATCCAAAATACATCCAAAGCACTTTTGTATGATTTTTGATCAATTTCAAGCTTAAAAATTATCAAATGGGCTCTCAAAATAAAAATTACGTATTTTTACGTAATTTTTACGTATTTTTTACGTAATTTTTATTTATGAATTTTCAAGCTTAAGAACCATCCAAAAGACATCCAAAGCACTTTTGTATGATTTTTGATCAATTTCAAGCTTAAAAATTATCAAATGGGCTCTCAAAATAAAAATTACGTATTTTTTACGTAATTTTTACGTAATTTTTTACGTAATTTTTACTTATGAATTTTCAAGCTCAAGAACCATCCAAAAGACATCCAAAGCACTTTTGTATGATTTTTGATCAATTTCAAGCTTAAAAATTATCAAATGGGCTCTCAAAATAAAAATTACGTATTTTTTACGTATTTTTTACATAATTTTTATTTTTCAATTTTCAAGCCTATGAACCATTAAGTTACATAACATGACATCTCCGCATGATATTACTTGAAAAATAAAATTTTCTGCAACAAAATAGATAAAAAGTTAAAGTTCAACCAATTATCTCATACCAATGACCTTTATGAAGGTCATTTTAAACTCATCTCAAAATAATCCTTTGAAAAATTAATTATTAATAATTAAAAAAGTGATAAGCTAATTTATTGCTTTTATAAATCTTTAATTGATCCATCAAATCAAAGTCTAATGAAAAATTTATGATAATTTTCAATTAGTAATAGAATGACGTAATTGCTTATTATATTCAAACTGACATTTATTTAATTTAATTCTGTTAAAATTTTATGACTTTAATTTGAAAAACTTTCTTTAAAAAAAAAATCCTTTCAAATTTTCAACAATTATTATTCAGTTTAAGGTTGTTTGGTGATCAAGGGCTCTTAATGCTATAAAAATCACTTAAATAATAGTTATTTAATGCAAACGATGTTGTAAGATGAGAAGATAGTACGCCTACTAAGTAGCAATAGATCACCCTTTTTGTGTCTATGGGACACTGCTATTTAAACGGATGCTATCTCGGATGCATCTTCAGTGCAACTTTTCAACTTCTCCGAAGACATTCTAATAAATTTGTGATAAAATAATAGTTTTTGATGATGAAGTCAGCTGTGATTCTTGGTTGTTTGTTCTTAGTTGGCATTGAAGCTGTAGCTTACGATTGGAAGACGCCGGGTAATTTTTTTTTTGTTTAAAGAAAACTTTTCAGTTCAACTCTGAATTTCAGAGGGATGTTCATGTAGTTGCCCTGCTTCATATAACGGACCATATCCTCCTCCATCTTCGTTTAACAATCAACGTGAACCTTGGTTAACTGGTTATAACAACTTCAATCCATACAACTCAGATCCGTATTTCCAATATGATCGTGCTGCTGTAGGAGTTTATCCATATCAAAGTAATCGTTATGACCTTCATGGATGGAACAGAAATCATCAATTTCAGAATCGTCAAGGAGCTTGGAACAAAAATTACGCTTCTTATCCCGGATTTGTTGGAGTTAATGATTTAAGAGCAGCAGTTGCTGTGAAAAATGATGAAAAGTCAATGAATGAAGCTTCAACAACTCCTGCTTATAGTTACTATGAGGAAAAAGTTCAAGATGAACAAGCTAAACCTGCTGAAGTTGCTCGAGTTGATGAATATTCAGTAGATGTGAATCCTGTAGGAGATTCAGGATTGACATCTCCTGTACAAGAAACTGTCGAAGAGCAAAAAAGTTCAACTCATGATTCAGGTTCAAATCATGATTCAAATTCAAATCATGATTCAAATTCAAATCATGATTCAAATTCAAATCATGATAATGTTCAAGATTCACAAAACTATGGGCAAAGTACAGAAACCTCTCATAACTTACGATTATGAAGCTTCTCGTCAAGAAAGAGAATCAGAAGATACCAAAGATGGCGAAGTTTCATCACGTTTTGGAGGTCAAGGAGGTTCAGGAGTAGGTTCAAGTGTTGGAGGCGGATCTTCATTTGGTTTGAACTTCGGAAGCGGATTCTCATCAGGAGTTGGAGCTCATTCAGGATCGTCTGTAGGTTCAGGTTCAAGTTTTGGATCTTCAGGATCTCATTCTGGAGGATCTCGTGATCATCATGGATCTTCAGGATCTTCTTTTGGATCTCATGATCGTCATAATTCAGGATCAAATTTCGGATCTGAGAATCACGGAAGTTCATCATCATCAGGAAGAGGCTTTTACTCCGGAAGTCACAAAGATCACTCTCATGATCATCACGATTCCTCCTTTTCCAATAAAGGATCAAATTTTGGTTCTTCCGGAAGTCGATCTCATTCTGAAGGATCTTCTTTCGGATCACGCGATCGTCAAGATTCAAGTTTCTCCTCAGGAAGTTCGAGTTCAGCAGGCGCCGGAACAGGTTTCGGAAGCAATCTCGGTTTTGGCGGGAATTTTGGTTTTGGCGCGGGAAGTCAAGGGGGCGCTGGAGTCGGCGGACATGCAAAAGGCCATTAAAACACGGGAAAAAATGAAGTTTACGAACTAAATTCGTTCATATTTTATTAAAGATTATATTGAAATATGTTTACAATTCATTTATTTGATTAAAAAACAAATTTTCCCATAACTCAAATTTTATTTTTTGCACTTAATGGAATTTTTAACGATTTACTTTTTTTTTACCTAAATTTATATAAAAGGCAAATTTGACAAGATCTCTCACGAATTTTGGGGAAGTATTCATCGTCGGGGTCAAAAAATGAGATCTTATCAAATTTCGAAGAGAAAAAAAATAAGAAAGCTTAGAATAAAAACAAGTTTTTTTTATAAAAAAAAGTAAGCCACATTTCCAATTAATATCCGTATTTGTCTTGGATGGAGGACATGACAGAAGATAAACGACCTGCGACTTTAGCGACGCCCTGTTTCACGCTTTCCTTGACGTCATCCAGATCGGGTCCGTTGTATTCCAAGTTGACACGACCTGTGAGAAGAAAAATTTCGTTAAAAAGTTGTTTTAAAAAAATATGGGCAATTTTTTTTAAAGCTAATTGCTGAAGGAAATTTTCAAAGAATAAAAAAAATTTATTAAAAATTAAAAAAAATTACAAACTTTAATTTTTTTTTAAATTTCATTAAAATTAAAAGTTTAATTTTTTTAAAGCTTTTAATTGAAGAAAATTAATTCATTTTTAAATTAAAAAAAATATAAAAAAAAATAATTTCAACAAAAATTGATATTTTAATTTCTTATTTTGTAAATTTGGAAAAAAATTTAAAGTAAAGATTTTTTTGAATAAAAGAAATTTTTTAAAATTTAATTAAAGAAATTTTTTTCAATTTTTTTATTTAAAAATTTCGTAATTTTTTTTCAATTTTTAAAAAAAAATTTAAGAATTTGAGAGATTTTTCAAAAAAAAAAAAATAAAAAATTTGCATTTTCAAGAAAAATTTGATATTTTTAATTTTTTTTAAATATTAAAATTGTTTCAAAAATTTTTTTTTTTATATTTTTTTAAAATATCGAAATTTTTCAAAAATATTAATTACGAAGAACTCGAAAATATATAAAATAAAATTTAAAAAAAATCATATAATTTTCATAATAATTTTTTTTTTATAAAAAATTTAATAAATTATAATTAATTTGACAAATTAGAAAAAATTCAAAAAAAAAAATTAAAAAAAAATTAAAAAAATAAAATAAATGATTTTTTGTAAAATTTTGAAAAAATCTAAAATATTTTCTAAAAAAAATAATTTTTACCTCTTCTCCCGCTCGAATTGTTACTCGAACCATCTCCAAACAAGTCAGCTGATGAAATGCTATTTGATCCTTGAAAACGTGACAAATTTGAATTTCCGCCGCCGCTTCCGTAAGATGACCCGGAATCATTTCCGAAGAATTGATCGGAGGAGATTCCTTTCGCAGAGCCAAATTTCTTTTGAGCGTCATCTAATTCGTAAGAACCTTTTGGTGTTCCGCGATTTCCGCCGCCGCTATTACTACTGCTGTATGAACGTGAAGAAGGCATATCATCTAAAAAAAAAAAAATTAAAAATTTTCAAAAATTAATTTTTTTTTTTAAATTTAATTTTTTTTTAATAAAAAAAAAATGAAAATTCAGCGATCAAAGTATTAAAAAGGGTCATGGCACGTCTCAATAATTTTTTGAAAAATTAGAGAACTGCGCTCAAAAACTCTTGGATCATCATTTTTCGTTAAAATTTAAAATTTTAGGAGAAAACTCACCATTTGGACTCTTTTTGGTCTGGATCGGATCAAACATACTGCGAACATTGCCGGAATCCTGAATCGGTTCAATTGTTTCGAAGCCCATCGCTGCTGCGGTATCTCTTCCATAGTCTTTACTGCTTCCTCCATTCCCGCTTCCGCTGCTAATGTACGAATAATCATCGAAAAAGTCAGAATTTGTGTCGCGATCGTAGCTGCTGACTTTGTTACTGCTGCTGAATTTGTTGCCCGCCTCCTGGTTGATCACTTGCATGTCTGTCATGAAGGAATGCGAGACGGCACTTCGTTGCGCATTACTGAATCCCATGCCAAGGCGTTCCATTTGACGAGCCTTATTCGGATCGATCGCTTTCAATTTTTCTTCCTCTTTTTGCTGCTTCAACGACAAATCCTGATAGGCGAGACGAACACTTACGAGAGCTTCAGCTTCTTCCTCTGCGGTGAGGGGTTTTTCGGGAATGGCAGTTGCGGCGAGTTTTTGTTGATCCGCCAAGCTGGCACGATGCTCGATGTCGGCAAAGTTTGCTTTGACTTTTGTGGCGCCGAGACCTTTTTTCGCGCCAAGTCCCGATTTTTTCGGTTGGATTTTTCGCACGCCAATTGTGGATTTGACGGGTTCCGTGTTCATGGAATTGAGAAGATCGACACTTGGAGCGCCCGTGAATGCGTCTTGGGGCTTGGATTTGTTGTTGGTAGATGTTGCGTCGGAACTATTATCGGTAAGCTAAAAAAAATTGGAGAAATTTTTTTTTTTAAATTGATTTTTTTTTTTATGATTTTAAATGAATATTTTAATTAATTAATTAATTATTTTATTTTATTTAATTTAAAAATTTTTTAAAAATTAATTTAAAAATTTAAAAAGATTTTAAAATATTTTTTCAGTAGTTTTTTTAACATTTAATAATTTTTTATTTTTTTTCATTAAATTTTTTCAATTATTTTTATTTTATTTTTAATTTAAATTTTTAATTAAAAAAATAATTTTTTAATATATTCTTTAATATATTTAAAATTATTTTTAAATAATAATTAAAAATTGAATAAAATAAATATTAAAAATTTATTAATAAAAATTAAAAGAAATTTTAAAATATTTTTTTAGCATTTCGAATTAAATTAATTTTTTTTTATTTAATTTTTAATTTAAATAGTTTTGAATATTAATTTTTTTTAAATTATTTGATTAAATTTTTTAATTAAAAAAATTAATTTTCAAAAAAAAAAAAAAATCAATAAAATTTTAAATATCTTTGAAAAAAAAAAATTTCAAAAAAAATGTTTCTTGAAAATTTTTATAATTAAAGAATTAAATTTTTAATTAAATAAAATAAATTTTGAAAAATTATTTAAAATATTTATTTTTTAAAATGCTCAAAATTTAAAATAATTTTTAAAATTTAAAATTAATTTTAAAAAAATTTTTTTTAAATAATTAATTTTAAATTTAATTTTTTTAATTAAGAAAAAATTTGTAAAAAATTGAAAATAAATTTTTTAAATTTTAAAAAATTTTAAAATTTAAAAAATTTTAAAATTAAATAAAATTAAAAAAATAAATAAAAATCAAATATGTTAAAAAAAATAATAAATATTTAAGAAATTTCAAGACAAAAAATCAAAATAAAAGTTTTAAAGCAGAAAATTAAGAGAAATTTTGTCAAAAATACTCACTTTACAATTTTCTAAGCTATTGTTATTCTTAATATGATTGCTTTCGGTAGTATTAAAGCCATTATTGTCGCCATTTTTCTGCTCATTGCTGTGTTCTGCGAAGAAATCGACTTCTTCCGTCTTCTTTTCCTGATCATGATCGTGATGATGTGAGTCGATATGCAACTAAAAAATGAAAAATTTTAAAAAATCATTCAAAAAACCCAAAAAAATCCTTCATTTACTTTCGTTCCATGCATCTTCATCGCTTGTTGCGCCAAATGACTCAACTTGTCCTTGTACAACTGAGCAGCTCTCGAATTGTATTTCTGTTGTGCATCTGTCGTATTGCAATTATGTTGCCTAAAGAACGCCGAAGCATTCGCATTTCCGCCAACTTGCATCGCCCGAATTTGCTGCCAGGACCAATTCGTGTCGAGATTCGTGGATTTGACGAAAGTCAAGTGAACTCCTGCAAAAGACACGTATGACCTGATTAAAATTTTTCTTTGGAATAAAATCCAAAAATTTACCTAAACTACGATGAACGGCAGAACAATCGATGCAAATGAAGATCCCGTAAGTGCACGAAGCCCATGTTGGATTTTTCGCGGAGCAATCGAAGCAACTCTAAAAAAAAGGATTTTGATGAAAATTTGTCAATAAATAGTACACGAGCACGTACCTTGTTCGATGGAATCGTTCGTAATCGATTGAAAATTTGATCGATGTCGGGTTTCGAGGGCGCTCCGGACTCCATTTTGATTGCGCGTGAACTTGATGGGAGAGAAAAACGAGCTCTGAGAGGCAAAATTCAAGAGTTGAAACTGAAAAATATGATTAAATTAATTATTTGTTTGACACACGTATGCAGTTTCATCAGCTGTCAGATGACACACGAATCCATGGCGGAATGGGAGTGAAGGAGATGCCATGACACGGTGAGTTTTGAAAAAGTCGTTGGAAATTTTTTCAAAAAATTTTTTAATTATTTTTACAATTATTTAAATTTTTTAATAATAATATTTTTTTGTGAAATTATTTTTTTAAATTTTTAATGAAAAATTTTGAATATTTGTGCAAGTTAATTTTTTTTCAGGATTAAATAATTTTATTAAATTTTTAAAAAATATTTATTTAATTTGAAAAAAAAAATAAATAAAATAAATAATTATTGTAAATTAATTTTTTTATTTTATCAAAATAATTTATTAAAAAATATATTTTTTATTATTTATTTATTTTTAAATTAATTGAATTTTTCAATAATTATTTAATTTTTTAAAATATGTAATTTTTTTGAGTAATTATTATATTTAGGTATGTTTATTTTAATTTTTTTAAATAGTAAAAATTTTTTGTTATTTTTCTCTGAGAAATTTTATTTTTATTTCAAAATTTAAATAATTCAAAATTAAATTTAAATTTGATTAAAAACTTAATTTTTTTGAAAAAAAAAAATAATTTTATATTTTTATGAAATTTATTAATAATTATTAATTTTAATACCAAATTTAAAAATGTTTTCTTTTAAATAAAATAAAATAAAATTAAAATTTTTAAATTAAAAAAATATTCAAATATTTAAATAAATATTATTTTTAATTTATTTATATTTTTAAGAATTAAACTTATTTATTTTAAATAAATTTTTAATACAAATTTAAAAAAAATAAATAATTATTTTAATACATTTATAAAATAAAAAAAATAATAAAATTTATTTTATTTAAAATTTAAAAGAAAAAATATTTTTATTTTAGCTCAATTTAAAATATTTTTTCATTTTAAAAAATTAAATTAAAAATTTTCCAATTAAAAAAATTTTTTTTTTATGAAATTTTATTTTCTTTCAAATTTTTAGTTTTGAATGTAATTTCAAAAAAAATATTAAAAATAATAAAATTATTGAAATATTAATATTTACTAATGCTAAAATTAAATTAAAAAAAATTGTTTAAATTTTTAATTAAATTAAATATTTTTTAAAATAAAAATAAAAAAATGAAAAATTGAAAAAAAAAAATAAATTTTAAGAAAAAATGCTCAAAAAAATAAAATTTCACCCCACTGTGATCCCGCTGTCACTGCCCCAACTTTTGACATTTCCATCAGTGTTTTGACGTTTCTTCAATAGCAAACGAAAAAAAAATCTTTATTGTAATTTGATATAAACGCCCTGAAAAAAAAAATTAAATTCTGTCCTTTTCATGACTCTTTCCCATCGTCAAATTATCGTAATTTCCTCGTAAATAATTAATTTGTGCGTAGCTACAAACGCAACTAGCGATGCGCTTGGCTTTTTAACAGAAAAAATCATCCAAAATAGTGTCTGTTGTCTAGTTGCGCGTGAAAGACAGACAAAAATCCAGAGAAAAAAAATTAAAAAAAAAAATTCTAATAAAATTTAGGTTTTAGACGATGTCAGAGGTGTCGACAACTTCATCTTCGGACTCCCCGAATGCCAAAAAGCGCAAGGGAATCCTCAAACAGTCAAGTAGCTTCGATCGACAAGGTGCTGGGTGAGTCGATGCGTGATTTATTTTTTGTCTCATGAGTCATTTTTTTATCTTTTATTTTTTTTTTCGCAGAAATCGGAAGAGCGCAAAGTTTGACGAACTGAATGTACTTCAGACATATCATCCGCCGGACAAGGATTACGGCCATATGAAGGTAGAGGAGCCCAAAACGCCGTATAATTATGTAGATAACAGTGATATTGATCAATTAGATGCCGAGTTGTTAGCGGAAAAGTAATTTTTTCATCGAAATTTCGAAAAAATTGAATTTTAACGAATTTTTAATTAAAGATTAAAAGTAGCTGCTGCTGCGGAGTCAGAATCTTCTGAGGAAGAAGTCGAGCCAGAGACGGAGGAACAACGTGCCAAGCGATTGGAGTTCGAAAAACGACGAAAATTGCACTACAACGAGTTCCAGGCAGTAAAAATGGCCCGAAAACTGCTGGAAGAGGAACTCGCGGAGCTCGAGGAGGAAGATACCACAGACAAAAGTACCAAAAAGTCAACGACAGACAGTCAGCAAATGGATGTCGACAAGGAAGACAAAAACTAAAGGCCCCTCCGTGCTTCCGTCGCACCATTTTTTACAACAACAACAACTGCATACCATACAAATTACGTTCTATTTTTAGTTTTCCAACCACACATTACGTGTCTAATGTCCATATTTAGTCTTGATAGTTTCTCAAGGACATCCATCAACGACACACTCACACGAAATCGATCGATTCGTCACCCCTTCCCTTTGAAATTTCTTTCTTTCGCGCCGAAACAATAATCGACGTGAGAGGGAGAAATTACAAAGGTTATCATCGACATCCATCAAAAAAAAAAAACGTGAATTGAAATTTAAAAGCAATCGTTTATATTTACACAAGTGCTCGTCATCATCATCAACTCTTCATTATTGTCATTAAATTGCATTCTTAGAAGTAAAAACGAGAAAAAAATGAAGAAAATATACACGACGAACCATGAAAATCACGACTTATCTCTTGTACTCTCGAATGATAAAACAATGTCAAATCAAATGTGTAGTAAAAAGATAATTGGAGCAACGTGTGCATGTCTAACAAGTGATATTCTATTTTTTTTTTGCTGGTTTATCGGAAGTGAGTGTGAAACTTTCACTTAATTTTTTTTATTTTTTTTTTAAATAAAAATTTTTTTTAAAAATATTTTTTAATGAGCAAAAATGATTTTTTTCTGAAAAGTATTTATTTTTTATATTTTTTTTTATTAATTCAAAGATTTTTTTTGAATGAAAAAATTGTTTTTTTTAATTTAAATTATTTAAAAAATTTAATTTAAAAATTTAATTCAATTAATTAAAATTTGAAAAGTTAATTAAATTAATTAAAAATAATTAATTTAAATTTAAAACAAAAATTAATTAAATTAATTTGAATTTAATTAATTTTTTAAATTATTTCAATTAATTTTTCGTTAATTTTTTTATTAATTTTTCATTAATTTTTTTTTTTTTATCAATTTTTTGAATCAATTTTTCATTTTTTTTCATTAAAATCCTTTACAAGGTAATTTTTCCAAAATTATTTTTTTTTATTTAAAAATTCATAAAAAAATTTCATAATTTTCCTCAAAAAGAATTTTTAAATTCAATTATTTTTTTTAATTCTTTAAGAATTTTAGTATTTTTAATTTTTTAATATTTTAATAATCAAAATTTTTGGAAAATTTAATTAAATTTTGATTAAAACTCGATTAATTTTACCAAAAAATTTTTTAATCAAATAATTATTTGAAATAATTAAAAAAATTAAATAAATTAATTTTTGTAGGATTTTTGTTAAAAATTTTATTGAGAATTCTAATTTTTCAAAAATAATAATTTCTTTATATTAATGCTAAACAAAAATTAAATTATTTTCTTTAAATTTTTTTAATCGATTTAATTTTTAATAATTTTAATTATATTTTTTTGAAAAAATTAAAAATTAAATAATAAATTAAAATATTTTTTTAAAATTTTTGTTAAAAAAAAATACTGAAAAAATTAATTTTTTGAAAAATAATAATTTTTCAATAATAATGTGAAACAAAAATTAAAACTTAAATTATTTTGTTTAAAATATTTTTAATCAATTTAATTTTTAATTTTTTAATTAAAATTAATTAAAAATTAAATTTAAAATTAATTTATTTAAAATTAAATTTAATTAAAATTTTTAAATTTTTTTTAGAAAAAATATTAAAAATTTTAATTATTTAAAAAAAAAATTTAAAAATTAAAAAAAAAAATTAGGTGCAATTTTCACACTCACCAATTGAATCCACTTACTTATGTTAGTTATGTCATAGTCAATTTAGCATTTCTAAATCCCACACCGTACGATAATAACAATAAATAATTTTAAAAAAAGTTGCAATAACCAAATCCATACGTAACCGAAACTTCTATAATTGCGTCTTCTTCTTTTCATATAAAAAAATGTAGAATATAACGAATAAAATTTTTGTTTTTGCATGTCGTCGTTAGTTTCGTTGTCCCATACGTCGTCGCAATCGCCAATCCATGTGTATTTAAGTGTATATGTAAGCTAAATAAATAAAATAAAATATATTTTAAGAAGAAAAAATAAAAAAACGCCCGAGATTAGTTGTTGTGTGATATTATTGAGGGACGAGTGTGAAAAAAAAATAAATCAATCACGTTTAAACTTAAATAAAATGTAAGCAAAAAAATGCACGATGTCGCATCGGAACGAAAAAAAAATCTAAAAATAGATACAGATGAATTTATTTTTGGAAAGTAAGTTTTTTAATATGATTAGATAAGAATAGATTGTGTTTTTTGATAGGTTTTCTCGTGATCGTGATAAAAAATGTCAACTTTTGGTTAGAATAGAAATCTTTTTTTTTTTTGGTTGTAAAAAATAATAAGATTTTTGGTTGTAATTTCATGAAATAATTTTAAAGTAAAATTTTAAAAAATAATTTATTCGAAAAATAATAATTTACTTTCTTATGAAATAAATGAAAAAAAATGAAGTAATAAATTAAATATAAAAATAAATAAATAAAAAATTGTTAAGAATAGTTGATATAAAAAAATATAAAGGAAAACAATTGACTGTTGTATTAAATAAAAAAAATACGATAAAATTGAGGTGAAATGACTCACAAAATCATTGATCAAAAAAATTAAGAAATAATTATTGGAAAAGAAACCATTGGAATAAATAAATAGGAAAAATGAAAATAAAATGAAGAAAATTAAAAAAAATAAATAATTCTGAAGTTTTTTCTTAAATTATTATTAAAAAAAAAAATTAAATATATTTTTTTTAATTTTATTTTTTTTTAATATTTTTTTTTAATTTTAATTTTTTTTAATTTTATTTTTTTTTAATTTTTAGAAAAAAAAATAATAATTTGCTATAGAAAAATTAAAAAAATTAGGTAAGTAATAATTTTTTGAAATTTTAATTTAATATTTTTTTTTTTAATTTTTTAGTTTTTATACAAAAACTGACTGAAACTAAGGAAATATTGAACTAAAAAATGATTTTTCATGCAGACTATTGATGAAATATGACGAATGACGTGTTTCGAACAATTTAATGAAAAAATAAATGAAAACTCACAAAAACCAACAAAAAATATTCTAAAGTTTTTTTTTGTATAAAAAATTATAAGTTTATTTAAATAATTTATTTAATTTATAAAGAAATTATTTGACAAAAATTAAAGCTAGAAGAAACTTCACAAAATATTTTTAATTAAATTTTTACCGCATTTCGAAGAAAAAATAGATGGAAAAAAATGGAAATCATCTTTGGAATGAATATTTATTCAATTTAAGCTTTGAAATCCATCAAAAGTTTTTTAGATCTTGACTTGAAAAATTTCATGACCGTTTTTATTTTTTTTTTCGAAAAACGGTCAAGGAAAAAAAATTTTTTTTTTATTTCTTCAAAAATCAAGGAGGACAATAAAGAGTAGGTATGTAATATCAAAATGCGGTATAGACGACTACTTTTTCTATTTTTTTTTAAATTTTTTTCATACGAAACATATTTTACGAAATTAAAAAAAAACCTAAAATTTAACAAAAAAAAAAAAAAAATAAATAAATAAATAAAAATAATATAAATGAAAAATAAAAAAAATTAAAGAAAATATTTTAAAAAAAATAAAAAAAAACGAAGAGTAAATTTCTTACCTTTCTCAATTAAAAATTTTAAATTGGAAAAAAATTGATAATTATTTTTTTTTATAATTTTGAATAAATATACAAAAAACAACTCGAACCCGTAAATATCATAAACAAATATTTCATGTTTTGAAAAAAAAACTCAAACATAACAATAACATTACACTTCGAGATTCCAAAAACGATTAACACAAAAAACAAACATCCAAAAAAAAATCTCAAAGTAAACAGAGAGAAAATCACTCAATTGTTATTTTTTCCATGCTTCCATAGAAAATTACTGAAAAAAACCCTCAGTTTTCATTTAACTTTCACTTAACGCGGTTTGGCCAAAAAATTTTTCGGGAAACAGAAAATTAAAACTATGCAAAACCGTGCTTGCTTAATTAATTTGTTATTTCACTCGTTATTTAATTTGTTAGCATTTAGCACACCGATCGCTAATTCCCAAAATTCATTCAACGAAACGATTATCGAAAATTTTCCAAATAATTATACGGAAATATTTTTTGATGATGACAACCACAACGACATTAACGTCGATGGCGACGATGATAAATTCGCCGAATTCGATAAAGAATTAATTGTGGTTGAAAAATGCTGTGAGATTGATGAGATTTACGCGGAAAAAATTTGCTCGTCGTACAATGGAAGTGAAAATTTTATCGAATTTTTGGAGAAAAAAATTAATAAAAAAATTTTGACGTCACGGAAAGATTTTAGAATTTGTGATGAGGATGAAGTCATTGTCGAATATGACGACTTTTCTTTTGAAGAATTAATTTTTGAAAGAAATGCCTTAAAAATTAATGATAAAAATTATTTTAAAAATTTTTGTGTGGATTTTAATGAAAAATTAAATCCCGTAGTGAGAGTTTGTCATGAAAAATCGATTTGCGACGAAATTCCTTGCATTCGTAAATGTTGTCGCGAAGGAGAAATTTATAAAATTCACAATGGAAGTTCAAGTTGTTCGGATTTTAGAGGATTTATTTCCCAAAAATTACAAAAAATCCCCAATTGGTCCTTTTATGAAGGCGATTATGTCGAATCCTTTTCTGTTTTTGGAGTTTTGCAAGGAAAATCTTGTAAAAAATACATTTTGGATGAGGAAAATTATTTTTTGAGTGACGTTGATGGTCGTCTTTACGTCAATGGATCCAAAATTACCTTCGACAATGATCACTATTGCACCGAAATTGTCGATTATGGGAACGAGAGTTATGCAACGGAGATGTTTGTCTGTTTTGACGAAGAATCGACGCCGTACGATCGAATGTGGTTCAATTTGGGATTCGCTTTTTCCGTTCTTGGGTTTGTTTTGACGCTTTTGGTGTACATTTTTGTGCTGAAAGTTAAAAATTTGAATAGTCGGATTGTGGTTTGTTACTGCACGAGTTTTCTTGTGGCTTATTTGAGTTTGTTGATGGGGCAGTTTTTGGATTCGGAGTCAGAGTTTTGTTTGCCAGCAGGTGAGTTTTTTTGAATTTTTGCTAAAAAAAAAATTTTAAAATAATAAAAATTAAAAAAAATAAATACATAAATAAAATTTTAAATTTCGACTAATTTTTTTATTTAATTTCATTAAAATTAAATATTTTTTAAATTAAAAATTGAATTATTTTTTTTAATAAATTAAATTATATTTAATTTTTTTAAATAAATTAAAATATTTTTTTAAATATTAAATTAAATTTTATTTATTTAAAAAATTAATTTTTATTTTTGAAGTTTTAGTCTATAAAATTTTTTATTAAATTTAATTTAAATTTTGAATTAAAAATAAAATTAATTTTTTTTTAATAAATATTAAATTAAATTTTTTATTTTTAAAAAATTATTTTTTTTTTTAAATTTTAGTCTATAAAATTTTTTATTTTTAATTTAAATTTTGAATTAAAAATTAAAAATTAATTTTTTTTTAAAATTTAATAATTTAAATTAATTTAAAAAAAAATTTAAAATTTTTTTAAAATATAAATTAAAATAATTTTTAATTAAAAATTGAATTAATTTTTTAAAATTATATTAAATTAATTCAATTTTTTTTATTAGTAAGAAAATTTATTTTTTTATAATTTTTTTAAATTCAAAATTTTTGATTTTTTTCCATTTTTTTTTTTTTTCATAGAGTAAAAATATTTTCAATTTTGATCTAATAAAAAAAATAAAATTAATAAAAAAATATTTTTTTAAAAATTAATTAATTTTTTTTTTAATTAATACAAAAATAAATATTTTTTTTTAAAATTAATTAATAAATTTTTCTAATTTTTTTCAGCTTACATAATTTACTTCACTTTCATGTCGGGATTTTCATGGCTCCAAATCATGTGTTTCGACATTTGGCTCAAACTGGCAACAGATCGTCAATTTCGTCGTTCAGCCCGAAAAAAGAGCAAACGCTTTCTCTATTATTGCATCTACGCAACTTTACTTCCGACATTTTTCCTGACTCTCGTTGTTGCCTTGAAGGACCTTTTGCAACTTTCCATCGGAGAATATTACTGCTGGTTTTATTGTGAGCCCAATTTTTATTAATTAAGCGACTCATACTCAAATTTTTCGTGTTTTTTTTTTTGCAGCTAAAGATATGTCGTACATGATGTTTTTCGTGCTGCCCGTTGGCTTAATGACATCCATCAATGTCATCTTGTTTGTGCTAACGATGATTCATTGTAGTAAAATTAAAATGGAAATTGCGAGAGTTCAACGCAGCAGCATAAAACGCAAGAGGAAGAGAATGTTCTTCGTTAATAAAGCGATGTAAGTGCGGGATTTTTAATTGGAGAGTGATTAGCGGAGATTTAAAGGGGATTTTTACTGTTGGCGAGTTGAGGGAAAATTTTTAATTGATGGATTTTTCATTAATTTTACGACTGAAAATTATTTTTTTTTTGACAATTATTTAAAAATAAAATAATTTTATTTATAAAATTTTACTTTAAATTTTAAAAAATATTAAAAATTTAAATTATTTTTAAATTAATTTTTTTTAAAATTTTAATTAAATTTTATTTAAAATAAATTAAATATTTTTTTAAATTTTTAAAAAATATTAAAATAAAATTTTTTTAATAATTTATTAAAAAATTTTTTTATTATTTTCAAAAAAAATTAAAAAAAAAAAATATTTGAAATTAATTTTTTTTTATTTTAAAAATTAAAATTTATTTAAAACTAAGAAATTTTAAATATTTAAAAATAATAAAAAAAATTAAATTAAATAAAAAATAATTTTTCTAATTTTCAACTTTAAAGATTTAAATTTTATGAAAAATTATTATTTTAATTTAAAAAAATTTAAAAAAAATATTTTATTTCTTAATTTTTTAATATTATTTTTTTAATTATTAATTATTTTTTAAAATTATTTTTAATTATTAATTTTTTATTTTAATTTAATTTAATTTTTTTTTTATTTTATTTTCAGCCTCACAATGACGTTAAAACTCTTCACAGTAATGGGCATCTCTTGGATTATGGAAATTTTGTCAACTATTTTTCCAAACGACAATCTTTGGTGGTTTACTGACTTTTTAAATTCCTTTCTCGGAGTATTCGTCTTTGGAATTTTCATCTTAAAGAAACGCGTTTTGAACAAAATTGCAGAAAAAATTGGTAAAAAAATAATTTTTTCCTTTAAAAAAATATTTTTCTAAAAAAATTTAATTTTTTATTAATTTTAGGACTAAAATCCTCCGACTTACCTTTGGAAAATCAAACAATGAGCACAACCGCCAGCAACAGAAATCGCATTGTGATAATCAGTAATCCTAACAAAAAGGCAACATAAGAGGCTGGGAATGAAATAAAACACAAATTTCACTCTTTAGCAGTTTCCGTTACATAGTTTTTATTTTTTTGCGTATTAATCTCCATTTTTTATTTAAAAGCTAAGCTTCTAATTTTTTTTATACAACTATAAGAATAAATAAATAATAATAAAATAAATTGAAAGAAATTTTAAGGACACAATGATGTTAAATTTTTTTGTTTGCTTGCGTATCTGGGTAGTGTCCTGAAACTCCTCACGATTTTTTTAAGACATTTTTTTCAATTAAAAATAAATAAATAAATTGTTTAAAAATTTGATTATACATTTTTTTATAATTTTTTGTTAGTATATAAAAATAAATATTTTTTTTGTTGTTTGTTAAAATAAATAAATAAAATAAAATAAAATAATTTTTTTCTTTAAAAATAAAATAAATAATTAAATAATAAAAAAAGAAAAATAAATTAAAATAATTTTTTTTCGAAGTAAGTTTGAGCTCTTACCCCAAAAATTTAATAAAATAATTTTAATTTATTTTTCCGCTAATTTTTTTCGCCTAAATTTCCAATTTAATGAACCTTCAAACAGCATCCTCATATTAAAAATTTAATGTACAAAGTACATTTTTACATTTTTTTTATTATCAGGTCATAAAATTGGAAATTTAGCCAAAAATTTACTCTCGAATTTCTCACGTTCTTCTCCTTTTTTTTTGAAGGGATCCTGCTAAATAATAATTACAATATAATAATAATATTAATTAATTTATATCGATTAGTTTTTGGTACAAAAATACAAAATATTCGTTTCTTTATTCCATCTTCAGATATTTTTTTTTGTTTTTTTTTCTATTTTATAATATATTTTCGTCATTTTTGTTCGTATTAGACAGCCACAAATGATATGATTTTTTTTAAATATTTTTTTTATTTTTTTTTTAATTTAATTAAGTAATGAAGCAAGCAGCAGAACAAACAAAGCAATTTCCATTAAATATTTTTTGATTGAATTTTATAAATATATTTAGGATAAAAGATACAGAATTGAATTTTTTTTATTAAATTTTAAAAAATATATTTTTTTTAAATTTAAAATAAATAAATAATTAAAAATGAAAATAATTTTGAAACATTTTAAATAAATAAAATAAAATGATTAAATTTTAACATTTTTTTTTAAAAAAATTTTTTTTAGACGAACTTTTTTTTACATTTGTTGTTTATCTACTGCAAAATATTGAGTACCTGGAGGTGCCCGATATCCAGGGTAGGTGCTGTTAAGAGCGTTCTTGGCAAAGAATTGGCTGTAGTCCTGTAAAAAAAATAAAAAAATATTGTAAAAATTTAAATTCGATGCGAAAAGAACACTAATTTAATATTTTTTCTAACTTTTAATAGGAAAAAAAAGTTTTTTCCATCGAATAAAAATGTAAATCGGAGTTAAAATCATTTTTTTTTCACGTATCACTGGCTGTGTGATAAAACTGCGTAAACATACACATAATATAATAAAAGATAACTCTGGAGCAAAATAAATGTGTAAACACTACCGTATATTAAAGCGGAGAATACGAGAAGCGATTACTGTGAAAAAAATATTTAACATTTACATAAACAAATTTAATTTGCGTTGCTGCATGAGATGTTGACGTTGGGAGTTTTGAGTTAGATTGGGAGTGAATTTTTATGGATTTTAAATTTTTTAAAGATTTTTATTTTTTTTATTGAAAATTTATTAATATTTTTGAGAAAAAATTTTAATTTCCTTAAAAATTTATTTTAAAAAATTAAAATAATTAAAAAAATAAAATTATTTAAAAAAATAATAATTAATTAAATTATTAAATTATTAATTATAATTTAAATATTTTTTAATTAAAATAAAAAGAATAATAATTTATTTGAAATTATTTTTGATATTTTTATAAATTTTTTAAAACGAAACTATTTTTAAAATAAAAAAAAAATATATTAAAAAATTATATAAATATTTAAAAAATAAAATTTGATATTATTAATGAAAATTTATTATTTTTAGTTCTTTTTATTTTTTTTTATTTGAAAAATATGTTGATATTTTCTTTAATAATTTATTTTAAAAAAAATTAATAATATTTCAAATTAAAAAATTTCTAATTAATTTATTTAAAAAAAATTTTTTTTTTTTAATTATATTTTTTTTAATTAAAATTTTAAAAAATAATTAATAAAATATTTAATGAATTTTATTTTAAATTAAATTTTTTTTTTAAATATTTGATCAAATTTAATTATTTTTTTTATTATTTATATATTTATTTAATTATATTAAACAAATTATTTTTTAAAATTATGTAAAAAAAATTATTTTACAAAAAATTAAACTTTGATATTTTAATGTTTTTTTTAATAAATAATTTTTAAAAAAAAAGAAAAATTAAAAAATTAAAAAAAAAAAAAAATAAAATAATAAAAAATAAAATTTGATATTTTTAAATAAAATTTATTTTTAATTAATCTTTAAAGAAAAATAAAATTTAATTTAAATTATTTTAATTTTTTAATTAAAATAAATATAAAAAAAATAATAAAAATTTTTTAAATTTATATTTTTATAAATTATTTTAAATTAAAAAATTATTCCTTTTTTAATAAAATAATTTTTTTTCGTAAAAAAATATTTTTTAACTCAAAATATTTTTTAAAAATTTTATATCCTTTAAATTCTCAAAATTTTTAAAAGAAATAAAATTCTTCCCTCTCTAAAACTTCAATAAAAGTAATAAAAATTGTTGACTTGCTCACTTTTCTACTCATGCCTCAATCCTATTAACATCTTTTTAATATGTACAGTAAATGTCTCTTTTTTGTCGCATTTTCACTTCTTCTTGCTTACTTTTTCTTTAACTACGTGTATTTTTTTTTTTATTTCTACAACACTAAAGGGTCTACTTGCAAAAAAATATAAAAAGTGTGTAATTGAAAATAGTCGCAGATGAGAAAAGAAGTCCTTAATAGGCAATTTTATTCATACAAAGCCATTTTTGTTGCTTCTTTTTCGTCTGCTCGCCAAAAAAAAAAAGACGAAGCGAGAAAAATGCGAAATTGCTCATTTATTTAATTTGTATTTGACTTTTTGAGTAGATAAACAGCAAAAATAAACATTTTTTTTCTTCAAATCTGATAGAAATTCAAAAAAATTTTTTTTCGTTTTTGCAAAAAGTCATTAAAAGCCTGTTTGTCACTTTATGTTGATTTTATTTATTAAAATTAGGTAAATTATGGTTAAAACTTTTTATTTTTTTTTTGCATTTCCGTTCTATCAGTGACACGCGCGCCGCGTAATAATAAAAACGTAAAAAAAAGTTTTCTATCGTGCGCCGCTTGTTATGATAAAAAAGGAAAGGTGGCAATCAAGACTTAATCGGTAAATAACGTGATTTATTCAAAATTATGTTATTTAATAGTTGAAGTTTGTTGTTTTTTTGTGTTCGTGGCAGTAAATTAGCTACTGATTTCCGGTATAATTTTTCGGGTAAATTTTTCTCTCTCAAGGGAGCTCGAGTTCGTTATTTGTTTGTTTTGTCAAACAATGTTGAACATCATTATTATCAGTACTTTTTTTTTATTTGTTTGCCCGGAAATTCAGTCTATGGGGAATTCATTAAATTATCATTAAATATGATTTTTAATGGAATTTTCTTTCCTATGAAATGGAAATTTATGTTTTTAAGTAAAAAGTTGTTTTTTTTTGTCCCAATGCACATTTAAAAATTTCTCCAAAAGTAATTTTTTGAATTTTTGCCCCAATTTACATTTTAAAATTTTGTCCCAATGTACATTTAAAAAATTTTCCAAAAATAATTTTAAAGCTTTTGCCCCAATATGCATTTTAAAATTTTGTCCCAATGCACATTTAAAAATTTCTCCAAAAATAATTTTTAAGCTTTTGCCCCAATATGCATTTTAAAATTTTGTCCCAATGCACATTTAAAAATTTTTCCAAAAATAATTTTTAAGCTTTTGCCCCAATATGAATTTTAAAATTTTGTCCCAATGCACATTTAAAAATTTCTCCAAAGTAATTTTATGATTTTTTTTGCCCCAATATGCATTTAAAAATTTTGTCCCAATGCACATTCAAAAATTTCTCCAAAGTAATTTATTAAATTTTTGCCCCAATATGCATTTAAAAATTTTGTCCCAATGCACATTTAAAAATTTTTCCAAAAATAATTTTTTAGCTTTTGCCCCAATAAGCATTTAAAAATTTTGTCCCAATGCACATTTAAAAATTTCTCCATAAATAATTTTTAAGTTTTTGCCCCAATTTACATTTTTAAATTTTGTCCCAATGCACATTTTGAAAATTTTAAATCAATTTTTAAACCTAATATTTTTTTTTAAATTTTCAAAAGTTCTTAAAAATTAAAAAAAATAATAAAAAAAATCAAACTCTAGCGATACTTCTACCAAAAAAAATCCTGTAAAAGTCTCGATACAGTTTCCTTACATTCCCTACCTTGTGCATGCGCTTCGGGCGGAACGCAGGACCCTGAGCCAATTTGCGTCTTTGCTCATTTTCGAGCTCCATTTGCATCTTGGTTTCAGCTGGCGGCCATTTCTGATCTCCACGCATGTTGCTTCCTCCTTTTTTTAAAGAAAATAAAAAAAAAATAAAAATAAATGCGTAAAAATAAACAAAATTGAGTGACAAATCAAATAAATAACAGAAAAATTGTACACAAAAAATATCAATCAATCATCATTATCGCGCGCTAAATTTCTAATTTTTTTTATTTTTTTTTACTGCGTAGAAAATTTTTATCACACCGAGACAATCAATTTGAAATGAGAAAATTATTTTTATTACAATCGATCTGTCAGTTTTTCGATTTTTTTCTTTTAAGGACTTGTCATGTAATCCAAATGATTTGACATTCGCGCTGAAATATTTTTCCTTTAAAAAAAAAATAAGCGCGGAATTACAAGCGAATGACAAAAGTCTTAGAGTGAAAAGAGGCATTGAGAAGGGACTAAATATTTTTTCTGCGAATTGAATTGATATTTTTTTTATGTTTATCAATAAAAAATATTGATTTCGTTTAAAACGAAAAGAGAAAAAAAGAGAAAAACGACAACTTAAAGACGTCTTGTCAAAGATAAATTTATTTTAAAGGATTTAATCTTGTTCGGATCTCAATTTCAATGTTTAATTAACGGTAAAAAAAATATGATAAGGAGATGATTGAAATTAATGATTACAAATAAAATGTTTTTCACAAATAACTTTTAAGGGATTTTCTTCGGAAAATATTTTTTTTTGTATGTTTCCATTAAAAACCCTTACAAACAACTTTTTCTCAAGTCCCATGAAAAGAAGGATACCAAATCATATTCCGCCCCCATATCAAAAATCCCTTTTTCTTTGCATTTGACATGTAAGGATTGAACAAACACACATCATTTATAACATAACGAGATCGATTTAACTCTAATTTACGCAACAATAACTTTCGGTATTGTTTCGTAGAAACTCAAGCCAACGGCATTTGATTGATTTTTGTCTACCCTCTACTGATTTATTCCAACATGGGTTTATGCTTGTCTAACGGAGAGCAGTAACGAGGGTTTTAAGACGTAAAAGGTTGCCTTGCGGATTGAAAAGGAATGAACTTGTGGCAATTTTTGACCTTATCACAGCGACAGAGTCAAAAATTGAGGATTCTATCGTTTATCAAACGCCATCTATAACATTTTTTGTATAGATGGCGTTGGATCAAACGATAGAATCATCTGATCTGTCGCTGTGTCTATAGAGATCACGTACAGAACGTCATGTACGTGATCTCTATAGACACAGAGTCAAATTTGAGGATTCTATCGTTTATCAAACGCCATCTATAACATTTTTTGTATAGATGGCGTTGGATTAAACGATAGAATCCTCAAATTTGACTCTGTGTCTATAGAGATCACGTACAGAACGTCATGTACGTGTCAATTCTATACAAAGAGAGAAAACGTACTGGATATACGTGATCTATAGATTAGAGAATTGTGAATCCAAAACTCGTCTCATCATCTGAGTCGACTTTTGGATCCTCATTTCCCTTTCTTCATGATCTCATAGATCAGGTATATTCTGTACGTTTACTTTTTTCGTATAGAATTTGACTTATGAACTTTAAACAGAGATCGTCAATTCGTAAAATCTTTCTGAAAATCGTAAAAAAAAAAATTCAGAAAGATTTTAGGAATTGACGATCTCTGTTTTAAACCTTAAGAAACTCAAATTCACTCCTTTTCAATCCTCAGAGAGAGAAGAAGAAAAAAATACGAAGAGGTAATCTAGGATTTTTTTTTCTTTATCTCTCCGTTTCAGCTGTATGCTTCTGATGTATTGTCATCGGCTTCTCAGTCAGTCAAAAGCACAAGCAGAGAAACGTTGAGACCAAAAGAATGATTCGGACACATTTTATCGGTTACATTTTTTGTTTGTTTTTGAGTTGAGCATCATTTTTCAACAAAGGCTGTTTTCGGTTTCATTGATGTGTTTCGTTGCGGGTCGTTGTTTTGATAATACGTTACAAAATTTGGGCGGGAATGGGAGACATGTTGAACAAACAAATGGAGATGTCTGGTTTGTTTCATTTTTTTTTTGTTTTTATATAAAAAAAAACTTTCTCGACTTTTTTAGAAAACATTTGTTCAAATAATGAATTTGAAAAAAAATTAATGTAATAATTTCATCAGTTTTTAAAGATATTTGAACGAATTAAGACGTTGTGATGATTTTGTTCAAAAGTATCAGAAAATGGCTACCTTCAATAGGAATTTTTGTGTTTATTTTTCTTTACTTAGTTTGTGAACTTACTTCAGAAGAGGATTATATAAAGAGTGAAGGTTTTGCCAAAGATATTTGGTCAATATTTGAAAGTCACTATCAGAATGAAACTCTTACGGATTGGCAAAAAATCATCATCACGAAACAAAGTGTCTTGAATTCAATCGAGACCGGCAATTCTTCTCACATGTTTCCGATTCCCTTGCAGGAGAAACAAATTGTGGCAATTTTCAGTGCATGGCGAACTGGTTCAACTTTCATGGGAGACTTACTTCAAACTGCTCCAGCCACGTACTATCATTACGAACCTTTCAACTTTTTGTCTCAATTGGCAGTCGGTACAAAGTCATTCGAGGCGCAATATCAACATGTTAAAAATTTGCTAAATTGCGACTTTGCCAAAACGAATGAGACGCAACTTCAAACGATCAAGTTTGAACACTGGATGTTCAACAAACATCTCTTCAATTACTGCAGATCGTGGTCGGGAACTCTTTCATCTTTGTGCGATTTGAAATTCAGATCAGTTCTTTGTCAAACTTTCCCGCGGCAACATTTGAAATTCATTCGAGCTCGTATCTCCCTTGCGAGTTATTTTTTAGAAGATCCCGAGCTTTCAGATGTTGAAATTATTTTGCAAGTTCGTGATCCTCGAGGAGTTTTAGTTTCACGAAAGGAATTTGGAGAATGTGATCCAGAGGCTCCCGAATGTAGCGACATTGAAAAGTATTGCAAAAATCTCGTTGAGGATTTCAGAAATTTCCTTCTCTTGAGGAAAAAGTATCCAGATCGTGTTAAAGTTGTTCGTTTCGAGGATTTAGCTTTGGATCCATATAATTATGCTGAAGAGTTGTTTAATGAATTGAGAATTGAATTTGCGGAAAAAACAAAAAGTTTTTTGGATAGTCATGTTAAGGAAGAAAAAGGCGACAAATTCAGTACTTTTAGAAATTCAAAAACTGTCGTCAATAAATGGATGAAAATTTTGAGTATTTTTGAAGTTCTTGAAATTCAAGAGCAATGTAAAGAAGCAATGCAGATTTATAGTTATAATTTCGTAAAAAACGAAAATGAATTGAGAACGGAAGATTTTGAAACTGTTGGACATTTTTCAATGCCAAATAGTTGAATATAAAAAATAGGACAAGTAAAGTTAGAAACATTTGTTCAAATAAATGTCTATTCGAAAAAAATATTTGTTTGAATTTTGTAGACTTTTAAATAAAAATAGGAAGTTAATGAACTCTACAAAAACTAATCGAGTTCAGAAAATAATTTTAAAAAAAATTTTACATTAATTGTAAATTAAGAAAAAATAAATAAAATAAAATAATAAATCAATTAATAATTTAAAAATAATTATTAGTTTAAAAAAATAATAAAAATTTAGAAAAAAATTAAATAGATAATTTTTAAATTTTATAAATTTTAATTCAATTATTATTTTAATAAAAATTTAAAAAATAATTTTTTTTTTTTTAAATTATTAAAAATAATTAATTATAAAAGAAATATAAAATAATTAAAACAATAAATAATTTACAAATAATTAAAAAATAAATATTAAAAAAAAATAATTAACAAAAAATTAATGTTCATCGTGTTTAGAAAATTATTTAAAAAATTTTTTTTGCATTAAAATTATTTTTTTTTATATAAATTTAAAATAAAATAATATGAAAAAAAACATTTAAAAAATATTTAATAAATAATAAATTAATTAAAAAAAATAAATAATACTTAAAAAAAAATTAAATGAAAAAAAAATAAATAAATATTTTGAAAATTATTAATTTAATAAAAAAAAATTAATTAAATAAAATAAAATTTAAAAAACTTCCAAAATATTTTCAAAAATTTTAATAAAAAAAATAATTCAATAAATAATTAAAAAATAATTAATTAATTAATTAATTTTTAAAATTTAAAAATAATTTTGATTTTAAATTAATAAATTTAATTATTTACTAAATTTTTAATTAATTAGAAATTCACCTTTATACCAAAATTATTTTTTAAATTTATAAAATAATAAAGAAAAATAAATTAATTTTAATTAAAATTAAAACAAAAGTTTAAAATTTATTTTGATTAAATTAATTTAATTTCAATTCATAAATTATTTAATAAAAAATTATTTAATTTAAAAATAAATTTTCAAAAACTAAAAAATTTTCAAAGCCTTTAAGTTACATATCTATAATGAAAATTTTAAATATTTTTCATTTTAACACTTAATGAACAGCAATTTTTCACAAAAAAAAAAAAAAAAAAAAAATATTTCCGTGTCATTAAGAAACTCTTCCCCAAAAATGTCATTAAACTAACAAATTTTCTGACAAATGAAAGCAAATCTCGCCCACAAGAAAAAACCCTTTTTTGCCTCTCTCTCTGTTTATCTCTTCGTTAACTGAGATATCTTACTCGATACCGTATCGAGTTTCCTTGTTGAACGATGCGTGATTGTTTTTTGTTGCTTTTTCGTCTTTTGAAAAATGATCCAAAATGATAAATCTTTTGTTTGATTGGAAACTCAAAAGACATTTATCTCAATCCATTTTAGACTCTCATTCCGTGTCAAGCAAAAAAAAATTTCTTACCTTTAATAATAGCAGCTGCCGGTTGAGATGAAAAGACAGGTGATGGCTGTTGCGTAATTGGGGCTTCCTTACGTAAAGGTGTAATTAAGCCCGGATATTGGTTGCTTGGCGATTGATTAACGACACGAGGAGCGGGACTGGGCGACTTAATGCCTTGTCCGAAATTTTGTTGCTGATGAAATTGTTGTTGTTGTTGGTTTTGAGCAGGAGCTGCTACTGGATGAAATCCCTGATTTTGTTGCTGATGTTGAAATTGTGTCGTGTTCTGAAGAAAGGACGAAAAAATGGATTAAATTTTTATGGCTTTTAAATCTGCAAGACGCGCAGGCAGGTAAGTGAGTCCATAACCCCGAAATTCAGTCACACACAAAATTAATCCTTATTTGCTCTGTTTTTAAGCAGATAACGCACACCGCCTGAGGATTAGCAAGCAAAGCCCAATTTTGACACCATCGAACAATGCCTCGGAGGCGAATGTTTGACATTGTATTAAAAAAAGGGATTGAATTGAATTTTATGGCATTTTTAGCTTGATTTACATTCCATCAAAAAATTTGGAATAAAGGCGAAAAAGGCAAACTTTTTATTTTTAGGAGAAATGTGAGGATGAGAAAATATCTTTTTTCAAAGCTGTAATTAGTATCGGATGAAAATTTGTTAATAAAAAGCATTGTAGGCCACATCCAAGCATTAATTAAAGGAAAAAAATAAATAATGAAATAATGGGAAGACAGCAGCAGTAGAACACGTGGATGTGACCAATTTTCAGGTAAGTAAAAAAAAATCTTACAAAAAATTTTTAGATTAAAAAGGGTGACAAATTACTTTTGATTTGTTATTTATTTATCAATTTTCGCGGAATTGATAATTTTAAAAATTTTTAATTAATTTATTTGATTATTTTTATTTTATAAACTTAATTATTTTTAATAAATTAAATTTTTTAAAATTGATTTTTTTCGAAATTAATTTTTAAATATTTTTTAATTTTTTAAAATTATTTTCATGTATATAAAAAAATTAAATTTTTGAATTGCGAAATCTAAAAAATAATTTCATCATTTTTTAAAAAAAAATTTTTTTTTTCTTTTGAAGAAAATTTAACATTTTTGTTTAAAAATTTAATTGCCTTTAATATACTTAATTTTAAATAATTTTTAATAATAAATAATTTTATTAATATTTTATTTTTACCATTTTTATATTGTATTTTTTTTAAGTTCAATAAATTAAATTAAAATTAAAAATTAATTTATTTTTTGAATTCGTCAAAATTAATAAAATAAAAAAAAAATAAAATAAATAAAAAATTTAAATATTATTTATTTAATTATATTTTTTAAATTAATTATTTTAATCTTAATTTTTTCTAAATTTAAAATTTTCAATAAAAGTAAAAATTTTTTTGTAAAAAATTATTTTTTTTTAAATTTCATTTTAAAAAATTTAGAAATAAAATTAATAAATTGAAAAAATAATATTTCGAATTAATTTCGGAAAAAAATTATTTTTTTAAATTTAAAAAAAAATAAAGTTTATGAAAAATAATAAATTTAGAAATAAATAAATTAATAATTTTTTTTTAAATTTTTAAAATTATTAATTTCGCGATAATTGAAAAATAATTAATTAATTAAAAATATTTTTGTCACCCTGTTAAAAAATTTATGAATTCAAAAAAAAATCCTTGTCTATTTCTATAATATCACCCGAGACAAAAATTCATCACAAAAATCAAAAAAAAAAAATCTTTTAAAAAACCGCGCTACCTGATGAAATCCGTTGCTGAGTGCTTCTGAGCTAACAGTTTCCGCGACAGTTTTGGGCAACTCAAAAGGCGGCAACGTTACGTGTTCTACTGCTGGCGCGTTACCCGATGCCGTACGTTGGAGATTCGACACGGAAAACTGAACGGGTTTCCAGCCCTTGAGTTGGGGCGCGACAATGGGAGATGGCGGCGCAAAGTGCTGCGTTTGCTGCGACGAAAGCACTTCCGCAGCGCCGACGTGGGGAGTAAAAGACGTTGTTGGCGGTTGTTGTTGGAACGAGGCTACACCTTCGATTGGGTGATAGATTTCTTTGGCAACATGCGAGGCCTGATTTTGATGAAGTTGATGATGAGTGTGCTGAGGTTGCGGGGAGAAAGGAGCGCTTGGAGGAGGCGCGTGTACTACAGCCTTCAAAAAACGCGCAGGAAAAGAAGCAAAGAAAGTGTCAATGAAAAAGTTTCGAAAAAAACAGGAAAGAAAAAAAAAACGAAAACAGGGGAGACAAACACACACATGCTTGATTAGATGCAAATTAACCTTCACTTTATTCAAGCGAAGAAGGAGGAAAAAAAAAGTTCGTGACTCGATGGTGCGCATAAATATTTTTATAATGTAATGCTAATTGAAACTTTTGTCGCCATGACAATTTTATTATCATTTTAATTGCCTCGAAAGAAATTTACTGTTCACTTTTGCCGGAATGGAAATGGCAAACAGACACAAACAAGATGATAAACAAACGAGAAAATGCTGCATGGTAAGCAAATTTTGTTCTCTTTCAGTGGATAAAAGTAAAAAATGCTGTCTCTTAATTAACACTTGACATCTTTTCCACCTTTTTTGGGGAGATGTTCGTTTTCAGTAACTATCAAGATGGCTTTTGAAGGTAAGTTTTTCAAACAAAATAAGCGCATTTTAATTTTTTTCATCATTTTTAATTTTTTTTTAAATTTATTTTTAAAAATTTTGCAGTAGAAAAGAACTTTTTGACGATAAAGAAATCTTTTACCAATAGATGGCGCTTTATAAAATTTTGAAAATTGAAAAATCTTGAAGAATTTCTTCAAGAATTGTCAAGTGAATATTTTTATTGGTTTTTTAAGAATTTTTAAGATAAATCTTTCAATTTAAGTAATTTATCTGACTTTAATGGTATATAAAGCGACATCTATTGGCAAAATTTTTAATTTTTATTTAATAAAAATAATTTTAATTTTTTTTTCAGGAGGATCAATTGAAAAAATATCAAGAGATCAAAAAAAATTGAATTTGTCAATTAATTTTGGCAAATTCAGTAAAAATAATTCTTTTAGAATTAATCCAAACCAAGCATATAAAATTTATTTTAAATTCTAATTTATTTTTTTTAATTTTAATTTATCATCAATCTTGAAAGAGGTTCAAATCTAATTTTAATTTGTTTTTTAACTAAATTTTAATTTTTCTTTCAAAAAAAAAAAAAAAAAAAATTATTTAAAATAATTTTTTTAATTAAATTTTTTAAAATGCAAAGTACAATTTTTTTTTTAAATTTAAAAAAAAATATATAATAGAAAATTAATTAAATTTTAAATTAAAAATAATATTAAAATAAAATATGAAATTAAATAATATAATTAATTAAAAAAAAAATTGATTTTTATTTAAAATTTAATTAATTAATTAAAAAATTAATAAAATTAAAATTTATGAAAAAAAAAATTATAATTTAAAAAATTAAATTATAATTTAAAAAAATAATTTAAAAATTAAAATATAAAGATTTTTTCATGAATTTTAATTTTATTATTTTTTTTAATTAATTAAACATTTTTTTAAATTAATTAAATAATTTTTAAAATTATTATTTCTGTGAAAATTAAAAATTTAGGTTTTGAAGGAAATTTTTTTTGAACCGCTGCATCAGTATTTTTAATTCAACCTGTGATCAAAATACCAAAAAAAAAAATTTTTTTTTAAGGACAGACAATTTTTTCGATATTTCAAAAACAAATGCAAAACGTAAAAACCGTGAACGAAAGACAAAACACTAAAAAATCGCACGAATTGAAGCGTAGCACGTTGATGCTCTGTTCATCATCAACGAGAACGAACATTGTGTTATCTCCAAAGGGAGCCATTTAAAGTATTTTTTTCACCTTGCTCCATTTTGTTATTGTTATTTTTGTCGTTGTCGTTCCGCTATCATTCCTCACTGACACACAAAAATTATTAAAATGTCTCTTTTTACAATATTGTCTCTCTTTATTCAAAAAATTGTTGTTTTGCGTCTATTTTCAATAGAGACTCGTAAAAATTTTTCACAAAATTACCTTTTCGTGATGCTTTTGTCTTAAAATGAAAAAAAAAAACTTTTTGTTTAATTTTTTTCTCGTGAATCAGGTATTTCGCCAATTCATGGAAATTTATCTACAATTCGTTCGATGAATTTCTGAATTAATTTAATTACCTATTGAACTGCTTTTCTAAGAATTGCTGATTTTTGCCAATAGTTGACCGTCTACGACCCGCTTTTGTTCAGTTGAATTGTTCGTCGTTACGCTCAAGTTGCTTCTGATATTGTCTCCGATTTTTTTTTCTCTCTCGTTACTCGATTTTATAATGAATGCGACGTTAAAAGGACAGGAAAAATGATAAAGTTAAAGACGACGATGCACAAGAACGAACAAAAAAAAATTAATTAGATAAAAACGGGTGACTATCATTTGCATCATCCATTAACTCTGTCGTTCGGGCTCGATGAAAATGCATCAAAGGGCTCTTATTTAATTTTTTCTTCTTCTTGAGAAATTCTTTCGAGAGAATTTTTGCTTTAACGAAGAAACGGAAACAAGGAAAGTAGGTAACTCAAACAATTTTATAATAAAATATCAACCCTTGAGGCGTGTTTGGCAGCTAAAATCTTCTCCGTTCCTTTTTTTACACACACTTAATTACCCTTTTTTTTATAGAGGCAAGTATAAAAAGTAGGGGCACGGCACATCAACCGTCGTTGCATAAGAAAAACTTTTATTAATTGCAACAAATTTCATTATTTTAATATTAAATTATGGCAAATTTAGCTCTTTTTCTATCGTTATTTTGTTGCCTTTCATTGTTTACCAACAAGAAAAAAAAAGTTCGATCGAAACCAATATTGAAGAAAATTTTCATACTCGAGGATATTTTCTCATAAATTTTATTGAAGCAATATTTATTATTTTTTTTTTAGTTCAGAAGCGTTTTTTAAGGGCTTCAATATTTTTTTTTCAATGTCACAAAAAGTCTTCAAAGTTCCAATTAAACAGGCTTCTGTCTGGCCAATTGATAACCCGCAGATGAAAGGGAAAAAAAAATCAACGAAGAATCATGTTTCCAATTCGATTCGTTTTCCACTCAAAGAGAGAATAACAAGAAAATTAAATCAATTTCTTTTCCTTTTGTTGTGTGTGTGTTCAATGTACTCCTGAATGAACGTACAAGAGAATCATCAAACAATAACAAATAATACATGAACAATATTGATCCAATCCGACTTCATAAAAATGCAACATAAAATAAACTGACGTGCTTTATCCAGATTTTTTTGTATATCCTATTTTTAAGCGTTTTAAAGTTCATGAGATGTTGAAATATTGAAAGAATTTTTTTTCTAAATTTTGTTAAAATATTTTTTTTAATTTTTTTTAATTAAAATAAATTTTCTCATTTAACATTAAAAAATTTAAAAATTTTAATTAAATTTTATTTTTTTGTATTAAAAATTACTATAATTTCTAATTTATTATTTTAATCTATCAAGAAATTAAATGAAAAGAAAATTTTTAATGAATTATTTTCAATTAAATAGAAAATTAATATTTTTGTCAATAGATGGCGCTTTATATCTGTTTGAAGTTAGAAATCTTACTTAAAATTGAAGAATTTATCTAAAAATTTCAAGAAAAAACTCTAAAAAATTTTTTTGAAGTTCTTAAAAATATCTTGTTTAAGATCGTTTTAATTTCAAAATTATATAAAGCGCCATCTGTTGGTAAAAAAAAACTTTCGTATCAAATAATTTTTTTTTAACATAGAAATGTTTAAAAAATATTTTTTTGTGTTTATGGTTTAAAAAACCTTTTTAATTCTACTATAAAGTGTTAAAAAATTAAAAATTACAAAAACAGCGCCATCTATTGGTTAAATATATTTTTGTTCTGAATTAAAATTTTAATAATTTCAATAATATTTTGTTTTTTTTTTCATTAAAAATTAATTATTTTATTAATTTAATTTTTATTAATTTAATTTTTTAAATTTTTTCTTTGAAAAATTTAATTTAATTTTTTTTTATTAATAATTTAATTTTAATTTTTACAAAATTATTATAAAGAAACTTTTTAGATTTTAGTAACTTCAAATTTTCAATAGATGGCGTTTTAGTACGCCTGAATTTTTATAACGCCCTCTATTGAAAATTTAAAGTTATTAAAGTCTAAAAAGTTTCTTTGTAATTTTAATTTTTTAAAAATTTAAATTAATTTTTAATAAAATATAAAATAAAATTTAATTAAAATTAATAAATTTTCAATTCAAAACAAAAAAATGTACGACAGATGGCGCTGTTCTTATATTTTTTTAAATTGTTAAACTTTTTATAGTACATTAAAAAAAAAATTGAACCATAAACATAAAAAAATATTTTTTAAACAGTTCTATAATAAAAAAAAATATTTGAAGCGATAGAAATTTTTTTACCAACAGATGGCGCTTTATAAAATTTTAAATTAGAACAATCTTAAACAAGATTTTTTGTAAAATTTTAAAGGAATAATTTTATTAGTTTTTTTAAGAATCTTTAAGAAAAATTTTCAATTTAAGTTACTTTTCTAACTTCAAAGGAATATAAAGCGCCATCTATTGACAAAAACATCAGTTTTTAATTAATTAAAAATAATTCTTCTAAAATATTTTTTTTGTTTATGAAATCTCTTGATTTTGTAAATCTTCTTAAATATCTTTTCATCAATCTCTAATTCGAAAAATTTTTCCAAACAAAACACTTTTTTTTTCTTATCTGTCTTTCATACTTTTTAAACATTTTCCATCTACAATGCGTCTTTCTACCTCGTCGCATGCCTCTTTTTCTATGACTTTCTAAAAAAAAAATAATAGACATTCACCTTATTCAATTTTTTTTCTTCTTCTTTCCATCGTCATCGAACGTCTATTTAAAAAAAAAAGTTGAAGCTACAAAAAAAATCTCAATAATACGATGAAATAGAGAACTGGCAGAAATGATACAATCAGGAACATGAATATTATCGAACGTTGTCGTTCGTTGCCTTTTATGAACATCATCAAAATCTGTGTAATGCATTCGTTCGACAACATTGAAGCGAGAACAATTGATCGTATCTCGTACCTCAGCTTAGCTCGAACGATGATGGCACGAAAGGAATCGAAGAAATTGAATAAAGTATAATAATTGTAATAAAATAACATAAAAATTGAGAAGGTTTTGTTCGAGAAGCCTGTCTCGTTCCCCTTCGTTACTCGTGTCATATTGGGAAACTAGCTCGTGATATTTTTGTTTGAAAAAGGTGCAAAAAAATTTTTTTCATTCAATTGTCATGACGATGAATGACATGACTGATCTTTTATCTCTCGTTTTCCATAAAAAATGAACGTTTTTAATCTAATTTTGTAAAAATATTTTAATTACATTTGGAATTACGACCGACAAAGTTATTAAAAGAAAAAAATGGGAATAAAAAGTTGTTACGTAAAAAAAAATATTTTAATGCCTCTCCACGTTTTTTTTGTGTTTAATAAATAGCTTTTACCTGTTTTTCATCACTACATTAATGTTATGTTTTATTATCATTAATAATTTGCTGTCTTTCATCTTTTTATTTATTTATTATATTTTCCTCTCATTTTGTTCGTTTTTACTCAATTTTTACGGAAAAGGGAGGGCAGTAGTCAAAAAATACTTCATAACGGTCAATTATATCGTAAATGAAGTGATGGTTAAAAGTTTGCGTATCTTTATTGAAAGGATGATTTTGTGGTTTTTGGCTTTAGAATTTTTTTTAAATCTCGTAATTTAATGACTCTTGAAATAAATGGTCCAGGTGAATTTTAAGTAATGATTTCAAAAGAGTTTTTAAATTTTTTTTATGTTCATGGCGAGTTTATTACCGTTTTGTGAGATTTTTTTTTATTATTTTCACGTTTATTTTTTTTATAATTAATTAAACTTTATGATTTAAAAAAATCTTTTTAATTCTACTATGAAGTGTTAAAAAATTAAAATTTTAAAATTAAAATTTAAAACTTTTAATAAAAATTTATTTAAATTTAATTCTATTAAAAAATAAAAATTAAAAAAATTATTAAATATTATTTTATTTTTATATATAAAAATTTTATAAAATTATTTAATTTTTTTTAAAAATTATATTTATTATTTATTTTTAAAAATTATTTTAAAAAAATTTAATTAATATAATTTTTTAAAAAATGAATTTAAAAAAAATTTCTTAAAAAAAAGAAATTTATTTTTTTAAAAAATAAATTTCTTTAAAAAAATAAAAATTAATTCAAATTTTATAAAAAAATAAAATAAAATTAATTCAAATAAAATAATTTGATTTAATTAATTGAATTAAATTAATTTTTAAATTTTTTAAAGTAATTATTTTTAATTAATTTTTGTAAAATTTTTTTAAATAAAAATTTAATTAAAATAATATAATTTTTAATAAAAAAAAATTTTAAATAAAATTTAATTTTTTATTTTTATTTTTTAAAAAATTAATTAAAAAAAAAAATTAAAAAAAAATTCAAATTTTGTAAAAAAAAAATAAAATTGTTAAATAAAAAATTAATTTAAATAAAAAAAATATTTTCTAAAAGAAAATAAAATTTTTAAAATTTTAAAAAAAATAGAAGAAAAATATTTTTTAATAATTTTTTCTATATTTTTTTCTTATAAAAATTGACAAAAATATTTTTAAATTTTTTTAATTAAAAATTTTCTAAAATGAAATTCCATGAACAGCTGTTTAACTCAAACCTTGATTTTTTGGTGAAAACATTGAAATTTGATCAAATGAGATAAAAACTTTTTCTTTCTCTCATTAAAAATTAAAGACTTAACGAAAAATTTCTCGTTTAATCATTAATAATTCATTAAAAAATTTCACTAAAAACCTGTCATAAACATTTCAAAAATCGTCAGCCAATAATTTATTTTAATGACCTCAACCTTCCTAAATTTTTTTTGTACGATTTTTCACCCGAAATCTTGATCCAACATCATTTGGACGTCATTTTGATGAGAAAAACAAACTAACAATTTTTCATCACATATTAAAGCAAGGCCGTGTCTGTCATCATAAATTTCATAATTGAGACGATAATTGAGGAGACACGAGTTTAAAATTAAAATTTGACGTACTCTTGACCGAATTTGCAAACTTTTTATGCAAATTTTAGTTTTTTTTTCTGCTGAAAATTTTATTCGCAAAAAGTCAGCCCATTAACATGAAAACAAAAACACGCGTAATCCACGAGAAAATCGCCCGTAAAAGTTGTTCTTTTGTCTTTGCCTCCCTCTTACGAATTCATTGTCTTCCAAAAAAAAAAAAAAATAATAAAAATTCTTGAATATTAAATGCATGGCGTAATAATATCATTCGCGCGCCCATCATCATCACAAAACTTTTATAAATAGAAAACACAAACAACGGAATTATAATATCTTCCTCGAAAAAGACGTTGAACAAGATTTTAAAGATTTTCTGTGGCTTTTATTTTATTTCATTAAATTTTCTCTCCCCTGTTGCTTTGTCGCGCTTTGAATAAAACGAAAAAAAGAATTTTTACCTGGCCAATTGTTTCTACAAATAAAAAATATTTTTTTTTGGCCCAGTCTTTTATTTTTAGAAACATTACAGCAGAAAAAATAAATTTTATAATAATAAAGATCTCAACGTGAAAAATATTCGGGGGAGATGGAGAGAGAAGACCCAATTAAATAAATAGACTTTTAATTTTTTTTGCGCCGTGTGCAGATGTAAATATCAAAAATAACTTGGGTTTATTTAGATTTAGAGCAAGGTAGATCAATTAGTGCATGGAATTTTAACTTTTCGAGTGAATTTCAAGGGGAAATGAAGCGTTATTGGAGAAATTTATGAAAAAAATAATTTTGACAGTTAAAATATGAGGGATTTGAATATTTAAATGAAATTTAATTTAAATAGTTTATTTTTCTATTTTAAAATGTTCAATAATTTATGATAATTTAATTTTACCTATAATTAATTATTTATTTGTAAATTTTGTTTTATTTGTAAAAAAAAAAATAAAATAGGTATAAAATTTAAAAAAAAATTTTTTTTTGATAAATTTGAAAAAAAAAATCATAAAATTTTAAGAAATTAAAATTTATTTAAATTTTTCTTTAATTTAACTAATTTAATTTTAATTAATTAAATTTATTTAATTTAATATTTTAATTAAATTTAATTTAATTAATTAATTTTTTATTTAAAAATTTTAATTTATTTTTTTAAATTTTATTTTATAAATTATTTACTCTTTTAATTTTTTTTTCATTTAATTTTAAAAAAAATTTTTTTTTAATTTGATAAAAAAAATTAATTAATTAAAATTTTAATTTATTTTAAAAATTAAAAAAAAAGTTATTTTGAATTTTCTTTATTATTTTTATTTTATTAACTGTCAAAATTATTTTTTAATTTTTATAATTTTTTTTTTTTGAAAAAAAGCAATAAACCAACATAAAATCACTCTTACAAAAAATTTCAACAAAAAAAATGAAACCCTTACCGGTTGTTGATGATGTTGTTGCTGTAAATGTTGTTGTCGCAACTCGTCAAGATGCTGAAAATGTTGTTTGTGTTGCTCAAGTTGCTCTGTTTGGTTAATTTGTTCGTCGGTGTTCTGCGTTTGACCGTTGCTATGTTCGGAATCTGATGGTGGTGGCCAAGCAACTCGCTTTACGATGCCTAAATGTACAAAAAATATTTTTTCGTTAACATTTAACATGAATGAAGATAAGAAATTATTTTTTTTTTGTGTGAGTAATTTGTCAAAACAAACCCTTTTACTTAGTTAAATTAATGAATGAACACACACGAATGCTTAATGAATGGAAAAGGGGCGAATTTAGGACCTTAAGGGGGTAATTTAAGACCTCAAGTAGTAAATTTAGTACCTCAGATGTTAATTTTAGACCTCGAGATGTTAATTTAAGACCTCAGATTTTAATTTAAGACCTCAAGATGTTAATTTAAGACCTCAAGATGTTAATTTAAGACCTCAAGATGTTAATTTAAGACCTCAAGATGTTAATTTAAGACCTCAAGATGTTAATTTTAGACCTCAAGATGTTAATTTAAGACCTCAAGATATTAATTTAAGACCTCAAGATGCTAATTTAAGACCTCAAGTTGCTAATTTAAGACCTCAAGTAGTAAATTTAGTACCTCAGATGTTAATTTAAGACCTCAAGATGTTAATTTAAGACCCTTAACCTTAAAATTCACCCCTTTTCGAATCAACCAAACCCAATAAATGTTTTATGTAACGAAACTTTTCATGGATTGACAGGTAGGTCAACAACACAATATGCCTTGACAGGCGCGTCATGCAATATGAATGTACCTAAAGTAATATTTCTGATATGCGATGAAAAAAAAATCCTGTTAATTATAGTTAATTATGATTGTTTAAATACGTCACGCGACTCTCTCTTCGACGAGTGCTCCAGTTCATCGACAACAAAGACGACGGGGTCAATCGCAATTAGTTGGAAAAAAAGACGGAATGTGAAAAGTGAATCACGGCATGGCGAATAATGAAATCGTTTCCTACTCACTCGTGGTCACTCTCGTGAAACTCGAAACCCGATAATGAAGCGTTGAAAGCATGAAAAAAGGGAGCGTGCATGAAAAATGAACGAAACAGAGTTTTAATAATAATAATGCAACAGCTCGGCACAACAATCAGTTAGTTAATTATCCAACAGGTTTTATATTATATTAACTAAAATAATTATTATTTAACGTAGCGCACTACATTTATCGTGCCTTTCGTGAAAAGTGAGAGCCTTGAAACATGATTGGTGCGAACACGTACACAGACATACACAGACACACACGAACTATGATTATTTTTATAGTTCATTATTGTTATTATTGTTTATAAGCCGTTTGTTTTGGCATAATGCGATGTGCGATGAGGGTTTGGAATGGATTTTTATTGATAGTTTTTCATGGAAAATTATTAAAAATTTCATCCTAAAGTAGATTTTTAACTTTTTTTGAGGAACCATTTTATAAAATTTCTCTTAAAAAATTCAACTTACACTTAAATTTTCAAAAAATTAATTTTAAATAAATTAATTAATTTAAAATAATAAATATAAAAAAAATAAATAAATAAAATTATTTTTATCATTTTCAATTTCAATTTTTTAAATTTTATTTTTTTAATTTAAATTTTTTATCAAATACAAATTTTTGAATTTTTTTAAAAATAATTTCTGAACTTTGGTTTCAATTTTATTATAAATTTATTTTTTTATCATAAAATTTTAATTTCTTATTTAATTTTATCATTTAAATTTTTTCATTTTTTTGTGAATTTTTTTAATTTCAATATAAAAGGAATTTCTGTAATTTTTTAAAAATATTTCTAATTCATTAATTTTCTCTCAAGTTAACTTTTTTTTCTTTTTTACTTTCATTTGAATTTTTTTTTTCATTTTTTTTAAATAATTTATTTAAAAGTCACTTTTTATATTATTTAATTAAAAATTTAATTTAATTTAAAAAAAATTCTTTTTTATATTTTTTAAAATTAGATGGAAAATTGGATTTTTAAACATTTTTAAATTATTTTTTTTTAATTTTCATAAAGTTTTAATAATTGTTGGTACTGAGAGTCCTTTTTAAATGATAATTTATCTTTTTTATAATTTAACAAAATTTTCACTTAAAAATTTTTTTTTAATAAAGTTGAATTTTTTTCACTTTTTTCCAAAATAATGTTTTTTGACTTCTAAAAACTTTTCACTGCACAAATTTGTCTTTTCTATCAATTTTAATTATCATTCCATGCCCTCATTAAGTCCATTTATTTCACCGGAATTTAATTTCATTTATAATTAAATCAGCGATTCTGAATCAGTAATCAGTAGCAAACAAAATTTCCCAACCCCCTAAAAAAAAAATTTATGCGTGTGTGAAGGCACAGAAAAACAAAATGAATGAGCTCTGAATTAATTAGTGGAGATTTTAACTTTATTTATAAATATAATTTTATGTTATTTGAATCAATATTCGTCCCTTGCATGTCCATAATCTATACGATATCTATAATTAATAGGAAGCACTTGTCCTTTTTTATGCTTTTTATTTTTTTTTATTAATTTTGTCATAATTCACATGAAATTCTATCAAATCACCGAAAAACACATAATTTTAAAATAATTGGTTTTGCAAAATTTTTACAGGCTAATGGCAACAACAACAGGATTTAATGATGATATAATAATTATTATTAGCATAAAATGCATATATTAACGCACGCACGCAGATGACCGAGTTAGATAGTATTTGTTTCAATAAATAATAATAAAAAAAAGACGAACCAAAAATAAAATAATAATTATTAAAATCTCGTCTAACGGTTAAAACAGCACTGAATTAATAATGGATTTTGCTCAGCTCGAGCGGCGTACAGCACAGTAAGTAGGTAGAAGAATGGACAGAAAAAAACGCACACGTTGAGTAAATTTATTTTTGTTTAAAACGTGCGAGAAACTACTTAGTAGAATTTTCGAGGCTAGGGATGAAGAGCGCCGTACTTGAAAAAAATAATAACAGTTGTATCGCCCACGTTTCGTGTCATGTAGAATGTCTCTCTCACTTATTGGCTACATGCTAAATAGATACATTTTTTTTGGGTAAGTGATCTAGTTTATTATGATTTTTTTTTATTGGACACGTCAGAAAATTGTTGTGATGAAGACGTTTCACAGTAGCTCTCCATTTGATTTATTAGGTGAAAATTTTCCTTTTTTTATTTATTTACTTTTTTATTTTTTTTTCAACAAATTTTCTATAATACTTAATGAGTCATTAATTGCGCGATTATTCGTCAGAGAGAAAAAAATTGCATGAAATTGTTGAGCTCGGCATTTTTAACGAGAATTTATTACGGGTAGTTTGAAGTCTTTGATAAGTATTCATAAGCATAGGTCATGAGCATAAGTAATTGTTAATATTATGGAGTACCTATTGTTTGCCATATGATGTATAAATTTCCTACTAAAGTTTATTTTATTTTATGGAAAGAGAAAAGGAGGAAAAAAAAGTATAGAAGAAAAATAACAAGGCAGTTTGTTATATTTTTCACATTTTTCATTTTATGTTGATTTTTTACGATAAAAATTGTATGCAATGGCGAGTCTTGTCTACGTTTGCACAATGTACGTTTGAATTGTTAGGCTACTTTCGTTGTTGGAGGAAAATTTATTTATTATTATCGCACAAAATTGTTCTAGAAATGTTTCGTTCAAGAAAAAAATTTTTATATGGAAAGTTGCTCTTATGGGGTTTGGTTTGATGTCCTTCCGTTATACTATAAAAAGTAATATTAAGAAATTTCATGAACTTTTTGGAATTTAAAATAAATATTTCTGTCGTTATTGTTATAGATATTGTCAATTTAAAAATTTTTTGATACTTTTTTAAAAAATGAGGTAACATAATGTCTTTTAAATGGTCGCTCCTTATTAAGATTCTTTCTTAAAAGTGTCACAGGTTACTTTTACGTAAATCTTATTAGATGTTTGTTATTTGAAAATCATAGATATAAAGTTCCGAGAGTTGTCTTCATCATAAACTATGGCATGGGATCATTTGTTTTCCTTTGGAGTCTGAGCATTTTTGTGTTTTATAGTTGTCTTTTATTTGACTCATATGAATGATTGAAAAGGTTGTGTAAAAAAATTCATTTGTAAATTCTTCTTAAGCTCCTTCTATAAAAAGTCCATATTTTATTTCGATAAATTTTGCATGTAACATTGGAGTTGGTTGGCTGCAACAAATATATAAGTCGAAAATGTATTCCGATTTCATGATCTTCATGTGCTGCTTTGGTAGTTTTTAATACTTGAAGGATTTTTCTTTAATTCAAGGTATGTTAATGAATCTTTTAACTTTGGGAAGGAATGTTTTGCTGATACTCTATGCATTACAATTTTTCATCTCAGTTGGTTATCGACCAAATTTAACATTTCCGTTTAATTTTTGTTTCTCTTCTTATTAGCTGAAACTTTTAAAATTATGAAATTATTTGACTTCAGATTAATTTAAATTTTTTTCTAATTTCAATTTTTAATCATAAAATCTAGAAAAGATACTTACCTCTTTACTGTCTTTTTTTTAAATATCTCGTTCATTCTTTCACGTTCAGATATACCAAAAATGCGCTCACGTCAAAGCCAAAAAATTTTAGTACAAAGTCTTTTTAAATTACATTTTTCAATTCTTCATAAAAAACTTTGATAAATTCTTTAATGTAAGAATTTCGATTCCTCTACTTTATCAAACTTTACTTCATAACATCTAATCGATTGCAAACCACTTTTTTCCAACAAAATCTTCTTTTTTTTAAATTCATCTTTTATTTTATCTTGGGATAAAACTTTGACATTCAATTGTGACTAAATAAATTCCTCAAATCAGTTACGACAAGAAATCATGACCTATGTTTAAACGAAATCCTTTACCCTTTTCTTTTCGTTGAAATCTTTAAACCAAAAAAAGAAGGAAATCAAATGTCACCTGACATTTTTCCAAATTAGAATTGATTTGTGTGTCAAATCAGCACGAATCTTTAAAATCGCGTCGTCAGTTTCGAAACATTGCGAAGAAAAATAAATAAATAAATCACGGAAAAATTGTATCTATCGAGCAATTCTTCCGTAAATTTATTTCCTTCCATCAGTCACTCTCTTCTCTCGTGTTCTCATCTCAATGAACCGAAGCAAGCGAAGAAAAAAAAATTGTACGTATATTGCAAATGAAAAAAGTTTTCTCATTACATTTACTCTGGTTCCTTGTTTGGTTCGATTCATGTTCAAAGAGCTTGACAGAGGAGCGTAAGAAGCAACGAAAGAAGAGAGTTAAGCAGTAGTTTAGTAATTTTTCTTGTTTTTTTTTATTTTATCATATTATTTTATAGATACGAGTTTTTTTTTATTTTTAAACCGAATGACATTACCAACAAACATTAAAACTCGAAAAAAAAAACTAAAAACAAACAAATAAAAAAGGAGTCGAGTAAAAAGACAAACAAAATTAATGTTTTTTTTTCGTATAAACGGATCAGTGAACAACAAATGGAGTGCAGGGGGACATGAGTGGACAATAATTGATAATGGGAGACCTTTTTCCATTGTTTCTGAAGAGGCAAACAACTTTCTATATTTATTTATTTACTTATTAAGAGGTTATTTGATTGTTTGTGTTTGTACTGAGGGGAACTTTCTTTACTGCTCTTTGGTATGGAGTGAAATGCATTTTTTTTTAGAAAAAATAGAAAATGGTCACATGTCACGCAAAATATTCATGAGACGACCATGAGATTACAAATACGAATGAGTGAAAAAAAAGGTTGATTGAAGAAGAGTGAAGTGAAAAATAAAACCTTTTAAAAAAACGAAAAGTGCATTTGCATACCTTTGACCATTCTGACGATCGAATATCCTTCATCCAACGAAAAAAAGCAGAAGACAAAAAAGCACTAATGCATCAATCTCTGTGATGCAAATATCGTGTTTCGCCAATTATTCGATGGCACTAATTCACTCTGTGTCTCATTTTTGTATAGTGTTAGAGTGCATTTGAAATGAACTTTGATGTCAAATTCGCTGAAGAAGTACGCATTAAGTTGTTTCAGCAATTAAATTAAGCCTGCTTTAATTTTTTTTGTTTTCGGAATTCGAGAAGTTGTTTCTAATTTGAAATGTTTTTTTTTTGTAGAAGGAATTTCCGTGCGGTTATAATCTAGTTTGTCGTTCGAGAAAGCATCAAATTTGTTTGTCTTTGACGCATTTTCTGCGGTGGTTTTGGTTTTCTAACTTTTGAACACTTTTAGTATTGCGGATGTCGTGTCATGTCAAATGGCACACAGTGAGAAGGAAATTTGATGAGATTTAAGATTTTTACTTGATCTCAGAGAGAATTTGAGATAAGCGCCCTCTAACGGAGTGATTATGAACTATTAAATGAGATAAATATCAAATTTGTTAAAGATCGCGATCTATAGATCAAGGCAAATTTTTTTCTGATCTTTGTCTTGATCTTATAGATCGCGATTTTTTACAAATTTGATATTTTTTGACATTAAAGATCTTTTATATGAGATCGTTAACTCTCAAAATTCTAAATTCACTTCGTTTTTAGTATACTAAAGAATTTTGAGAGTTTACGATCTCTACTTCAAATTCTTGAAAATGGCGGGAAAATTTGTAAAAGATCGCGATCTAAAGATCATAAAAAAAATAATAGATCAAGATTAGTTGAAACGATCTATTCTTTTGTGATGATCTTTAGATCGAGATCTTTCACAAATTTTCCCGCCATTTTCGATAAATCTCATCAGAGATCTTAAACTTTAAAGATCTATTAGAATTTTTTAATAGATCTTCATAGTTTACGATCTCTCCAATAGAGGGCGTTTATTTAGCGGCTTTTCTCAGTTTCTAATCGAATTCTTTAGAGAAACTTTTTGCATTGATACAAAAAAGTATGAGAGACACTTTAGCCCAGTTTTATCTTAAACATTTTCTATTTTGTATCATCCTTAATTGACTTCTATTAGTTCAAATTTTCTCTCAAGATCCAAGAAAAATTCCTTCTCATTATGCGCATCAAATGACATTGTCTCTCCGCATTCCTTTCCTGTTCTCTTTTTCTCAACACCTGAACAATTTTCTATCTAACTGTCTATCCTTATAATGCTCATCCTGCTACAAACAAAAAACTGGGGGAAAAAATTATAAAAGGTACACACAAAACTTTTAACTATTTTGGAAATTTGATATTTTTCTGATGTTCTCTGCTGCTGAAAACCTCGTTGACTAACTGCCTGACATTAGAAATGTAGTTCGAAAAAAAAAAAAATAAAAAGTTTTTTAACACGTTTCGCTTGTCTGTGATATCAGTGTTGTCTATTATTTTATTGTTTGAGTGAACTGTTGGCTGCTAAGAGACACGAATGGAATTATTCTTGTTTCATTTTATCTTTGTTGTTGGCTTTTTTCGATGGCATCGGAGCATGCTGCTTGACACGTGTAAATTTTAACGAATGCAAAAAAAAAAAATAAAAAAAGGATAAAAATAAACTTTTAGTTTGACGAAACATTTAAATTGCATCATCACGGATTATAATAATTATCATCATCGTCGTTGGGTTATGCAAGGATTTAACAACTTTTAACGAGGTAGTTGTCATGACACTCGGATTCGGAATTGGAGGAAACAACAATCAAATTAATAAAGATACTCACGACAAATGGCGGCAATACGACAGCTAATCCGGCATTATTGATGTAAAACAATTTTTCATACTCTTCGTCATTCATCATGGTGTCCTTTTCAATGCCGCAATCGATTGTCGTCGTCGTATCATTTTCTTCTTCCATAACAGTCGATGTCGTTGTCTCATTACGGCAATGTCGATCAATTTCACTCAAATTACGCGTTTTATGAGCCACGTTTGAAGATGTTTCAATTGTGCCGCCAGAATGGGGTTCTGGCAGCAAAAATTGCTGCGAAAATAATACTAAATCCTCAATTATGTCATCGATTAATGGAATGTTGAACGTTGTCGTTGTCTCGGATGAGGAATCGCACGTGTCTGTCACGTTAATACTATGAGAAATTATCGGTTGGATCGTTGGCGTTCGGGCACGTTGCAAATTAGCATTTAATTCGTTGAAGATTTCTTTGATTGTGTTGTCGATGGATTCGGCGTAGTTGTCTGGAAAGGGTTTTGTGAACATAGTTGTGAGCTTGAATTTGATAAAAAGCTCATTTGAAAGAAATTTTAAGGTAAAAAAAAATAATTTTGACAGAAAAAAATTAATTTTTTAAAAATATTTAATTTAAAATATATTTTTTTAATATTTTAATTGAAAATATTTTTTTGAATATTTTAATTAAAAATATTTTTTTGAATATTTTAATTAAAAATATTTTTTAATTATGATAAATAATAAAATCATTTTTTCAAAAATTTTTTAATTTAAATTATTTAAAATATTTTTTACCAAATTTTTAGAAATTTTCAATTAAAAATAAATTTTTAATTATTTCTAAAATATTTTAATTTAAAAAAAAAAATTTTAAATATTTTAATTAAAAAAATATTAAAATTCAATTAAATTGAGTAATAAATTGATTAAAATTTAATTAATTTTAAAATTATTATAAATTTTAATAAATTTAAATATTATTTTCTAAAAAAATGAAAAATTTGTTTTAATTTGGAAATTTTTTAAAAATATAATTTTTTAAATTCAATTATTATCTGAAAAAATTAAATAAAAAATTAAAAAATTTTTTAATATTTTTTAAAAATATTTTAATTGAAAAAAAAATAATTTATTTTTTTAATTTTATTAAAAAATTTAATTATGAAAATTAAATTAATTTTTTAATTTAAATTAAATATTTTTTAAATTAGAAATTTTCAATTAAAAATAAAATTTTAAAAATTTAATTTTAATTTTAAAATTTTTTTTTATTTATTGAAAAAATTATTAAAATTTAAATAAAATTTTAAAATTAAATTGTTTTAAATTTAAATAAATATTTTCTAAAAAAATGATTATTTTATTCAGATTTGTTTAATAAATTAACTTTTTTGCTCATTTATTTTTTTTTTTCATAACTTAATTTTTTTATAAATTTTAATGTTTTTAAATTCAAATTTTTTATTATCTGAAAAAATTAAATTATAAAAATTTGAAAATTGATTTTTTGCTAATTCAAAAATTTTTGTAAAATATTATTTTTAAAATTTTAACAGTTTTAAGTCAAATAAAAAATTAAAAAAAAATATTATTTTTTTTAAATTAATTAAATTTCTGTGAAAAAATGAAAAAAAAATAAAATTTGATACTAAAAATTTTTTTAGATTTTTTAAATTTATTTTTTTTAATTAAATAAATAACTTTTTTTATCAAAATAATTAATTTTTTTTTAATTTTTTGTCAAATGTAAATTTCAAGTAAAATGAAGCTTTTTATCAAATTTCACGTTTTCAAGACACGTTTTCATCAATCGTGCCTGATTCCGGTCACTCATCACATTTAATGAAGTACTTTGATTTACGCTCATTACCGTTACTCGTATTCTCCTTTAGCTGCGTTATCGTCTCCGAATTCGACGTAACAACACAATCCGAACGACAATTGTTATGATAGTCATTATCATCATCGTTAAAATTAATTAAGTTGTCCGTTTTCTCTTTGCGCGCTTCCATGGCACAAGATTCGAACGTAACGTGTCTTTGTTGTTGCTCAGTCTCATTGGCAGCTCCGACAAAATTAGTTGTTTGTGCGTTATTGTCGGATGAGCTGGCACAAATAGGTCCAAACTCCCGCACAAAGATGTCATACGGAATGACAATGTACTCGCCATCCGTGTAGCATTTGCCTTTTGAAAGTCCCGAAAAAGGTTTTGCATCGATGGATTTGATGTGAATTAAAAGGCAGGACAAAGAGAGAACGAGAGAAAAAGAGAGAAATAAGTGTTGAGAGTTAATTAGTGAAGTGAAGCAAATAATTTCATTAGCACTGGTTTGGGGAATTTTCGGAATTGATTTGTTTTGTTGTTTACTGGACAAATGTTTTGATGAAAAAAGGATGGAAAACACTTATTGGAGGACTTGAAATTGTTGTTTTTTGTCTTTTCCGCACTACAAAGAGTCGAAGAGGATACTTGTGATAAATTAAGCATCCTTTGAGGGTTTAATCTGTTTGTTATTGTTTAACTTCTATGAGCAAATAATTTTCAATGAAAATTAAAAGAGAAGTTATTTTTTACTTTTTTGACAATTTTTGTTGATTTTAGTTCAGAAAATTTTTAAATGTCAATTCAAAAAATGACAGTTTAAAAATTTGAAATTCGCTTTTTTGCTAATTCAATATTTTTTTAAATAATAAATTTTCGATTTTAAATATTTTCTAATTATTTGCAATTAATTAATTTAAATTCTAAAAAAAAAAGTTTTTTTTTTATTTTAATTTTTCAATTTAAAAATTTTATTTTTTAATAATTTATAATTAAAAAAAATTAAAACTATTAACAAAGAAAAAATTAAAATTAAAAAAAAATATAAAAAAAAAAATTTTAATTTTCGCTAATTATTTTTTTTTTAATTTATAATTTGACAATTGCTTATAATTTTAAATTAATCAAAAATTTGATTAAATTTTTTAATTTTGAAAATTTTTTTTTTTTAAAAATTTTAAAAAAATTTAATAAATAATTAATAAATTTTAAATTTAAACTAATAAATTAATTAAAGTAAAACTTGAAAATTTAAACTTTAATATTAATAAAAAAAAATTAATAAATAATAAAAAAAAAATTAAAAATTAAAATTTTCAATAATTTTTGTTTAAATATTAAAAAATTTAAAATAAAAAAAAATTTTTAGAATTTAAATTAATTAATTGCAAATAATTAGAAAATATTTAAAAATCGAAAATTAATTATTTAAAAAATATTGAATTAGCAAAAAGCGAATTTCAAATTTTTTAACTGTCATTTTTTGAATTGACATTTAGATATTTCTGACAAAATAAAATATTAATTTTAAAAATATTGCCGTTAAAAATTGAAAATAAAATTATCGCTAATTTAAATTTTTTTATTTTTAATTTTAATTTATAAATTTAATTTTCAGCTTCGTAAATTTTTTTTTATAATTTTTTTTTTTTTGTAATTTGTTTTAAAAATTTCATTAAAAAATCGTTAAAATTTAAAAATATTTAAAAAAAAAATAAAAAAAAGAAAACTCAAAATTTCAAAGGAAACAGAACCAAAGGGACTTCAAAAAAGAGACATTCAACATTCAAAAACCTTCTCACCTTTAATTCTTTCCGCCAATTGAAACACTTCCCGTCGTTCCCTTTCGCACTCGTGAATAATTTCCGCGCTCTCTGCCTCAATAACGGCAGCAGCAGCTGTTGTCTCCTTGTCATCATTATAATTCTCATTACCGCAATTTGTCATATTTTGGCAATCTAACCCGAATTTACGATTATTATAATTATTGTAACAGCGCTCCTCGCTGCCGCTACTCGTTTCAAATAAATATTTTTGATTGCATTCATTAGCATCGACGGTCAGTTCGGCGTGCGGCGCATCAACAACTTCATCTGTATGCTGATGAGATGCAGCAACAACAACACGCCCTTTGGTGTTTTCGTCGAAATTACTGTTGTTGTTGTTACTCTGATTATTGGTTGCGATGGTGTTTTTTGATTCGTCCAAATCCACGGGGATCACGTGAGATACCGCCGCCGTCGCTTGATTATTATCGTTGTTTGTGAAATCTGCGGTTGATTGCACAATTGTAACGTTATTTTGATTGTTTTCGCGTCGTTTGTAGTTGCGCGCCGTTCTTGCGGTGCAACTCGTAATTATTTCGTTCAGCGACGGGAGTTTCGGAGGAGGCGGCAGGTTTTTTGTGGAAATTTTGTTCGAAATTTCTGTCACAGTTTCGACAGTTGTTTGTTGCGTGGATTCCGAATAGGCGGTATTTGTGCTGAAAATTGACTCGAGATCGCTGATGTTGAGATAAGCGGTTGGCTCGACAATGTTGTCGTAGATGCGAGTGAATTCGGAGACAGTTGGCGAGGCATTGGATGAGCGACAACCGCCCGGAGCTGAGGTTGTTTGCATGTCATGAAGGTAGAAACGTGATAAGTCGACGTTTTTTGAGCTTGAACGAGGAGGCGGAGGAGGAATTTTTTGATGATCTTGAGAAAAAAAATTTAAAGTTATAAAAAATTGAAGTTTTTTTTATGAAACGAAAATTTTCAATACAAACGAAACAAAAAAATAATGGGAAAAAATTTTAAGAACCTAAAATTTGAATTCTAGTTTTTTTTTATTTTTAATTTATTTTTCATTTCAGTCTAAAATCAGGAAATTTTAATTAAAAAAATTGAATTAGCAGAAAAAAATAATTTATTTTTTTTAAATTTTAATTTTCTTTGAAAAAAAAATTAAGTTAAAAATAAAATAAAAATATTTTTAAATTTTTTTATTTAAATAATTAAAAAAAATAAATAAATAAAATAAAAATAAAAATTATTATTAAAATAATTTATTTAAATTATTTTTTTACGTAGTTTTAATTTTATAATTTTTAAATTGAAAATAAAATGAAAATAAAATAAAAAAAAATTAAGAATTTTTTTAAAAAAATTTTTAAGAAGTTAAATAATTTTCAATTTTAATTAAAAAATTTTTTGAAAGTTAATTACTTTTCATTTTAATTGGGGCAATTTCATATTTTTTGATTTATTAAAAATAATTTATAAATTTAGAAAATAATTTAATTTAATTTTTTTTTAATTTTTAGAAATTCTTCAAAATAAAAATAATAAATTTTTATAAGTTGAAAAAAAAAATATTTTTCAAAACTCAATTAATTTTCTAAAAAATTATTCATATTTTGGCAATTTATTTTTTTTTAGAAAAATTTAGAAAAAAATATTTAATTTAAATATTTCTTTAAAAATTTTTTGAAATTTTTAATTAGAAAATAAAAAAATTTAAATTAATAAATCGATTTTTCCTAATTAATTTTTTTAATTAAAAAAATATTTTAAAATTAAAAAAAATTAAAAAAGTTTAATTTGGAATTTTTTAAAATTTTTTAATAAATTTAAATAAGTTGAAAATCGACTTTTTGCTAATTCAAAAAAAAAATTTAAACTTTTTTAATTAATTAAAATGAAAAAAAAATTTTTAAAAATATTTTTACAATTTTTAATTCGAAGAATTTTTTTTTAATTTTTTAAAAATTTTTTTAATAAAATTTATTTTTTATTTTTAAATTAAATAATAAAAAAATTGACTTTTTGCTAATTCAATTTTTTTTTCTTAAAACTTTTCTAATTTACTAAAAAGAAAAAAAATCGAAAATGTGTGAAACAATTTGAATAAAAAAAAGAAACGACGAACAAAAAAAAGTTAATTTATTTAGACAACGTTCCACGAAAAAAAAATACGAACATGGAGATAAAAACACGCATCACATACCTTTGGCAGTTTCGTCAACGACGTCGTTGATATCCGACGATGGCTTGCCATGCCAATCATGAAAATTGATATTTTTCTCATATTTGCCCCCAATTTCATCGTAATTTTTATCAATAATCGGAAAATGTCTTTTTATTATTTGCTCAACGTTGTCGTTGCCATCCTTTGGTGCGTCGTGTCGCCTCGCTTTATTCAAATTGGATGATTGAAGGGAGGAAATTGGCGGCCATAAATGTATGTTTTTGCACAAAATTTCCTCCTCGACTTCGCAATGTTCTTCTTTACGATTATTGTCGTGAGTATTTAGGTTCTTCTTGTTTTTCCGTTGCTCTGAGTCGATTCTGGCATCGTTGATAATGATATTGCGCTCTTCCCCCTTCCCCGACGACGTATCGCGTTTCTCGCTGATGCCACGAAGGAGACGCGTTAATGTATTTGACTCGGAACGGTTTGATTGGTTTTCGAAAATGTCTCGAATTTCGCTGATATTTTGATGGCTGTGAGACATTCCTTCGCCGAGTTTTCTCGTTTGGGCGGGCGGGCGTTTTGGAGGCAACGGTTTTGGAACAGGAGACGACGAAAGACGACGCGGAGGCCAAACACATTCTGCTGAACGATGTCGAACTGGATGACGATTGATCCGGAGAACAGTTTCCCGATCGACATCTCGACGAGTTCGGGAACGACTTTGATGCTCAGAAGCTGAGAAAAAAGGAGACGCCTTGTATTTTTTTTTCGTTTTGGAGCAAAAATAAATCATCCAGCTATGAAGAAGGTACTTCTCAATAAAAAATATTTTTATTTTCCGTAAAAAGAATTATTTTTATAAAATAACTTTGTACGTCGAGAACAGATTTCGCATGACTCAGTAGAAATTTTCTTTCTCAATAAAATAATTGCTTTTCCATTTCCCGAAAGTATTGCCAGCTACATCAGCAATGGCATTGCAGCTGAAAGGAAATTCAGCATCAAACAAAAGACCGAAGTAGTAATATGATTTAGGGAATTTAATCGAGTGTAAAATTACTTTTATTATTATTATTTGTGTTGTTTTTGTTTTGTTTTTGACTGTTTTTACTAAATCAATGTTGCTTCGATGGCATAAAATATTTTTTTTTCTCTCGTTCGGTGAAAAATTTGCTGTAAAATTATGTACTTAAACATGTTTTGAGTTGTTCATCGATTTAGGGATTTTAACGGATTTTTACATAAACGGTTTCGGTTTATTTTTTATTTAATTAAAAATAAATTTTAATAATTTTAAATTATTTTAATTAATCTTTAATTTTATTTTTTTTATTTAATTTTAATTTTTTTAAATTATTCTTTTTAAAATTAATTTTTAAATATTTTTTTATTTAATTTTTTAATTATTTTTTTAAACTTAATTTAATTTAATATTTATTTAATTATTTTAAAAATAAATAAAAAAATTAAATAATTTTTTTTTATTTTAATTTTTCAAATAATTTCAAAACTCGACTTTTAAAAATAATTAATAATTAAAATAATACTTCAAATAATTGAAAAAATTTTTTTTTTTATGACTTTTAGTGAAAATTTGTAAGAAATTAAAAATTTTTTTTAAATTAATTTTTAAATTAAATTAATATTAATTTTATTAAATTATTTTTTAATCAATTTTTAAATTATTTTATTTTGTTTTAATTTAATTTTTAATTAATTAAATTTTAGAATTAAATAAAAAATTTATATAATTTTTTTTTAATTTTTCAAATAATGAAAACTCGACTTTTTAAAAAAATTCAATATTTTTTTAAGTTAAAATTTGTAAAAAATTAAATAATTTTTTTTTTAATTAATTTTTTTTTATTTATTTTTTAACTTATTTTTTTTTACTTAATTACATTAATTAATTTTTCCATTATTAATTTTATTAAATTATTTTTTTATTAATTTTTATTTATTTTTTTAAATTAATTTAATTAAAATTTAAAATTTAATTAATTTTTTAATTAATTAATTTTAGAATTAAATAATTTTTTTTAATTTAAATTTTTCAAATAATTTCAAAACTAAACTTTTAAAAATAATTAATAAAAAATTAAATATTTTTTTTTTAATTTTCAAATTTTTTTTTAATTTATTTAATTATTTTGTTTTTATTTAATTAAATTTTTAATTCAAATTACTCCAAAATTTGATTTTTAAAAATTATTTCAAAAAATTTAATTTTTTTAATTAATTTTTTTTATCTTGAACCGAAAACCAAAAACTTAATATCCGTTAATTTCCAACTTAACTTTTTAAAAAAATCCTCCAATAATATTTTACAAAAACTGATTTATAACTGCTGAATAATTTAAAAATAAAAACTTTTTTGTCGACCAAGAGATTACAAAACTTTTACCTGTTCAATAATTCCTCTCCGATAAATTCCAATTTTCAAATCCGACTGTCTCGGGAATTTATTGAACTTTACACTTTAATTGAAATTGAAAACATGTGTTTACCAAAGTGACAATCGCTCGTCAATTATTCAAAACTCAACCGAAAAATTACATCAATCTTCTCTCTCTCTCTCAGTCGCCGCCGCAAAAATCTTCGTCGTTGAAAATTTTTGCTTCTTGCAACTCGTTATTTATGCAAGTTGTTCAATTATTCGTCTCAAAGTGCAGCTTTTTAGCTTTTTGCTCGCGCTAATGGCTTCGTAATAGTTTTAAGTGTGTCGCCCAACACCGTTCATAATAAATTCATTACGAAACTTGAGGTTTTTTCGCTTGAAAGTAAATATCGTTGCGCGTTGCCTCTCGATAAAAGTAATCAGAGAGCGACGGAGTTAACACGTTATTTCGATCTTTTGCACGTAAATCGCTCATATTACATGCGCGCATGCAATTTTACCTCAAAAAAGGTAAATAACAACAACATCAAGGAACAATGCAAAAGTTTGCCTTCAAAACTTTTCGTATCCGAATTCGGCTTCAATTAAATTTTTACTCGTCGAGCGAATTTTCGCCAACAAACAAAAAACTTTCGGCTCCAGAGTGAAAGAGAAATCGTCTGGAAAAGTCAACACATGTCACGGAAAGCAGTCTCTCCGGAATTGTCAGGTAAGAATTTCGCCATGTGAGTGTCGTACATTAAAGATTCTCGTGCTGCTGCTGCAGAGAGAAAATCGTGTTACATGTGTAATTACATATGTTGGATGTTTTTCGAACAAAGTACACGCAGTGATTTCACATCGTTGAGGTAGCTGCGAGCGATGTAGATGGGAAAATTGGAAAATAAACGGAAAAACTTTTACATTTTCGTTTCTTTATCTTTTATTGGCATGGATACGACGACGACGACGACGATATGGGATAAGTTAATATCGAGTAATGCAATTAAGAAAATGGATTGAATTCGGATTTTTGAGTTTTAGTTTTTGGTAAGAAATTAAAAATTATTTTTTTTTTAAATTAAAATAAAATAAAATTATTGATTTTTTAAAACATTTTTGTCAAGAATAATTTTAAAAATTTATTTTTATATATTTTTTTAATTTTTCAAGGCTCAAGATAAAGATTTTTAAAATAAAAAATATTAAAAAATTAAATAAAAATATAATAATTTAATTAAAATTAATTAATAAATTCATTTAAAAATTTTATTTTAATTAATTTATTTTTTATTTTAATTTAATTTAATTTTTTTAATTTTATTATTTTAATTATTATTCTTTAATTTTGTAAAAATTGTATTTTTTACAATAATTTGAATTAAATAATTAAATTAATTAATTAATTTTTATATATTTTAATTTTTTTTTTGTTTGTAATTGTTGGAGTAAAATTATTTATAAAAAAATATTTAAAATTATAATAAAAGAATAATTGAATAAAATTATTTAATTTTTTATAAAAAAAGATACTAAAAAAATTAACAAAAATTTATCAAAATTTCAATATGAATAAATAACGAAATTAATAAAAAAAAAAAATTCATTTAAAATAAAAAAAAATTGATAAAAATTAATTAAAATTAATTATTATTTTTTTTAAAATTTTGAAGATGAATATTTTAATTTTTTTTTCTTAAAAAAAAGAAAAATCAATATCAAGATGAATAATTAGAAATAAATTAAAAATATTTGAAAATGATAAAAAATTAAAAAAAATAATAAATTATTAAATAATAATTAATTAAATTAAATACAAATAATTCGATAATATTAAATTTAATTAAATAAAATTAATTAAAAATTTATTTTAAAAAAGAAGAGAAGATGAACTATTGAGAAAATTAATTCTGAAGATTTTTTGTACTCAGAAAAGTATCCGAAGATTTTCAGTAAAAAAAAAACAATAAAATAATTAATTGACAAGAATTTTATATTTTTAAGCCTTCCAAAAGTCTAAGCTTGAGATTATATCATCTTTTAAATAATTAATTAAATAATTTTTAATTTATAAAAAAAGTCATAAAAATTTATTTATAAAAATTAAATTCAGTAATGGTAATTAAAATAAATTAATTTGAATAATTAAATTAATAACTAAAAATAAAAAAAAATATTTTTAAGGCTTGAATGTTGAAATTTCAGCTCATTTAACAGGAAATAGTTTGTAAAAATTTTTTAAATTGAAAATTTTAATAGAAAAAAGTCAAAAATTTTCTAATTTTGCCTAAAATATTACATTGAAGTAAGTTCAACAATTTTTTGTTCACCTTAAAACCATTAAAGCTTTTTCATTTAAAATTTAATTAAACGCGCCATGTTCCTGCGCTGCAACACCGTGAAACACAATTTCATGCATTTCTTGCTACGGCATGTATCTTCATTCATGTGCAAAGTGTAACAAAGCCTCAAAATACTAAAATTCTTGTGGCAAAGGTATTTTCACATGCACCAACTTCTCTCCATTTACCTGACATTCCACGGGTGTTTTATTGCCACAAAATTATGATTATTACATGTTTCACACGCAGCGCAGCATTTCTTGTCGTGCAAAAATTTTTCTCGTTGTTTTTTTTTTTCGTCGGTCACAAAAAACCTATAAAAGTCCTTGAATAGCGCGCGCGAACATCCACTCGCATGACATATTTTATGTCAACTTTGACAGCTGGAACAGAGCAGAGTGTTTGTCAAAATCTAGTCGTTCTGCTCTTACGAAATATTTACCTGTGAAATGCATTTTTATGCAATTTTTTTCATGTTTATTATTATTTCTGTCTGGGGAAAAATTCGTGATTTATTGTTTTTTATATGCAAATGCGCGCCATTTAAAGAGCACTCGTTTTTTTTAAAACTCATCATGAGGCAAAAAAATTTTTGTTAAAAAAATTCAAATACAAGAATTTGATGCATTTAATAGCATTTTTCTCGTCTAACTAAAAAAAACTACAAAAAATAATTAAAGTCAGAAGCATTTTTTTTCGTATGCGAAAAAAAGCATGTTAAGGTCGCTGGCAAGCCATAAAAAATTATTGAGCGTTAAAAGCTGAATATGTTTGTTAGAAGCGGCGATTCTACCAAAGCTGGATTATTTTTTTAATGAAAAAATTCTTACTCTGACGTGTGCCGGTTTGGCGTTCCTCTTCTTCTAAAGCACGCAAAACTGCGGATTTTTGAAGGTTTGAAGGGACTGCAGTTGTGATGTCATTTTTGAAGTCGATTCTGAAAAGAGATGAATTGAAAAAAAAATTATTATGATGAAATATTTTTGATCCAAGTTGTTAATTATTTAATTTTTTGTCAGTTTTGCTTCAGGGATTGGATGTCATGGAAATTTTTTTTTGTTGAATTTTTTTATGTAATTCGTGTAATTCGAACGCCTTTCATAAGATTTTATTTGATTTATTTTAAATTTATAAGAACGCCCTCTATCGTAAAAGATTGAAATTAAGAAAAGATCTTTTAAAAGTTACATCAAAAATTCAATTTTGAAGCATTTTTTCAGAAATTTTATTTAAATTTTCACAAAAGCGCCTCTTTTGAGTATTTCATGAATTAATTTGTACTGAACAAGAAGCCCTCTATCAGCAAATCTTTATGTGATCCATTTAGATCATAGGTGCCATTTTGAGTATTCGTATAATATTTAGTAATGAAAAAGCGCCCTCTGTGGAAAATTTTAAAACTACCAAAGATCAAGTGATCCTTAAAGATTTTGAAAACTCATAAAAATTAAAGTAACAAAATTTAAAGTATTTTATAAAATTTTTTTAAAGACGCCTTCTATCGGAAACTGCTAAAATTTTAAAGAGATCTTGTGATCTGTAAAGATCTTGTGATCTATAAAGATCTTGTGATCTAAAAAGATCTTATGATCTGTTAGATTTAACATAACCTCAAAAAAACAAAATTGGCGCCAAAAACTTCAAACTTAATTTTTAGCCCAAAATGTTTCAGAAAATGTCAAATAACCACGTTACAATGTAAAATATTGTTAAATTAACACCCAATATCTGCCATTGCATAAATTTCCCATCGATGCCATTGAGGATAAAAGAGCTTCAATGTCATCATCATCATTTCATCGTGATGCTCACATCTCATCAATATGCTGGCAAAATAGAACGAAGCATCGTTCCACGTTCCATGCACGCAAATATTATGAACATTATTAGATTGTTAGCAGCTACAATATCGAGTTTGGCACAGCCAAGAGTGTGACAGAATAAATCATTGTTGCGAAATTTCACGTCACGAATGTAACAAAGAAGCAAAAAAAAAGTTAGATTCACATCATCAACGCGAAACAACAAATTCAACGAAGAAGATCCTGCGTGACGTTCGTTGCTGCTTTTTGCATTCAGCTCGAGTGCATTGTTATGTTTTGTATGTCGCACATATCACATCCACGATGGCTTATTATTATTACTATTTCAATGCAACTTTACATGTCACTGTCGTCGTCGTCGTCGTGGCATCAGCAACGTTAGAATATGCAGAAAGTGTAATAAATAGTACAAGTGTATCATTTTGTCAAGGATATAGAAGACTCGAGAAAGCGTTGCAAATACCATGAAAGGTAATTTAATAAAATTGTAGACGATTAACATGACTTTGAGTCAAGAACGTGCAAATTTTCCAACGAAGAAATTGAGGTAAAGGATGAAATTTATTACAAGCTGGACCGAAAATTTCCATTCATGCATGTCGGGAGTATTTATTCCGAATAATAATTATGATTATCATTTGTTTCATTCGGTATCAAGTTGATGTAATACTTTGTCGAGTTTATTAATATGCAGAGTGATGCGTGTTGTCGGACATTGTTATTTTGATGAGTTGATTCAATTTTCCGACAGTTCGACATTTGTAAGCTTTTGTTAATCTTACTTATCATCCAATCAAGGCGGTTTTGTTTCGATGCAGTATCAGATAGTTCAGTATGGAGAATAATGATGATGGAAAGTCAACAAATTATTATTTTAATCAAGAGGATTTTGGGTTTTGTGGTTAAAATTAAGCCGAATTTACGGGTAAGTTAATTTTTTGTGAATTTTAGAAACTAAATTTCTTTGAACATTTTAGGTTTTAGATCAAAAAAAAATTTTAAAGTCAAATATCTTCTATAGAATTTTATTTTAAAGCTTTTTAAAATTTAATTCAAAGAAAAAAAAATTAAAATTTCATTAATTTTAAAATTTAATTCATCAACCCATTTAAAAATTAATTTAGAACTTAAAAAGCTTTAAAATAAAGTTCTATAGAAGATCTTTTTAAAAAATTTTTTGAAAAAATATTTTGTGACGAAAAAGCTCATTAAAATAGATCGATAGCATCGCAGAAGGACGTCTCTCAGGATTATACCGAACCAAAAACACAACAATTCAATTTAAATACATTTAAGTTTAATTAATGGAAGGTAAGTATAACATTGTTCAATTATCAGGATAATCGCTTTGCGAATGAAGAGAATGCTGGATAAAGAAACGAAATTATTATTGAACAAAATATCCTTAACCAACCTCACATCGATTACTGAAGTACGATACTGATACTAATGAATGACGAAGACTTGAAGGCGATACAAAAGATCTACAACAAAGCATTGAGTTATATTCTTTTCAGAGACAAATACAAAAATTTGAAGATCATGTTGAATGACACAGACTTACTTGATGTTAAGCAAAGATACTAATGAGCTAATGAAGAGAATTTTTAATTTTTTTTTTTTTGTATCAGAAACTAAAGTTACAAAATTTGTTCTTTAAAGAAGCTTAATATGTCAAAATTTTCTCAAAAGAAAATTAATTTATTTTTTTTTTAATATTTTTTTTTTCTTTGAAAATTTGTTTTTGCTTTTTTAGGCACTTGTTTTGCTCAAATAATTTTTAAAGGTTAGAAAAATTGCAAATTTTTAATTATTTTGTTTTTAACCTAAATTAAAATTTATTGATTTTGAAAAAATAATTAATTTTATTTTGAATTTTTTTAATTAATTAATTTATAAAAAAAAAAAAATTATTTAATTTTTATTTAAAAATTAATAAAAAAAATTAATTAATAAAAATTTATCGAAAATTAAAATTAAATTAAATTATTGAAATTTTTTTCTAATTACATACTAATTATATACGAATTATATGCTTATAATATACGAATTATATACATATTATATACATATAATATGCATATAATATAGAAAAAATTAATTGTGTCCGCAGCTTAAAAATTAAATTAACAATTTTTTAATTTAATTTTCGATTTAATTTTCAATTTTTATAATTCAAGTTTTTATTGATTAATTAGGTATTTTTTTATTTAATAATTAATAAATATTTAGCTGAAAAATATTGAAAAATCAAAACTAAAATTAAATTGAAAACTGTTAATTTAATTTTAACTAAAAAATAGATTAAAATTGTAATTTAAAAAAAAAAATTTTTTTCAATAATTTTTTAAATTTTATTTAATTTTAATTTGATAAATTTTTATTAACTAAAATAATTAAATTATTTTTTTTATTTTATTAAAAATTAATTTATTTAAAAAATTAAAATAAGTCAAAAATAATAAATTTCCCGCCGTTAGATGTCCCTTTTGCCAAAACTCAAAATTTTTTTAACAATAGATGGCGTTGACATAACTTTCGTTTATTACCTTTTCCATCAAACAAAAGTCCCTTCCAGCAATATTTCGATAATCTGTAGCTAATAATATCATTTGTATTCAACATGCATCTCCCAACTTTATATTCACTCATACGCCAAATGGCATTACGTAACCCAGTTTTCCGATACTATAGCACTAATATTAATACTCCCACACTCGCAGTGACTAATAATAATGAACATTTCAGGCTATTTGTTAAAATACACTTTATATGACCGCACACATCTGGTTCCATATATGCCATATGATGTGAATGAATACCAAAAATTATGTGCATAGCCTTTCGTACACGCAAAAAATTAATGCATCAACCCCAATAACGTGTTCAGGAACGTAGCCTTTTAATCGTTAATTTCAAATGGGAGCTATAGGGGGGAAAATATCAACCTGTACGTTCATGTCAGGTAAATTACAAATTATTTCTCACATCACAACATCATCAATGTTGGTTTGTTTTATGTTTGTGTGCAAGGACTAGATGTACGTGATTTATTTTGTAAATGAAAATTAAATTTATTTAGATGCGTTTGGTGAAATATTGTGGGTTTTACGGGAATTGTTTTTCGGCAAGTAACTGAATTTATTTTAAATAATTTTTTTTAACAGAAATTTTCGAATTTTTAATGATTTCAAAAAAAACCGAATTTATTTCAACGCCATCTTTTGTTAAAAAATTTTATTATTGTCAAAAACGACATCTAACGGAGGTTTTGAGAAATTTTATTTTAATTTATTATAATAATTTAATTTTTTATAAAAAAAAAAATTTTTAATTTTTTTTTATAAAAAATTCTTTTAATTAAAAAAATTTTTTTTATAAAAAAAATTAAAAAAAAATATTTTTATAAAAAAAAAATTCTAAAACAAAAATTTTTATTTTTTTTATGAATTTCAGACAAAAAATAAAAAAAAAAATTATAACAATAATCAATATTCATAAGGAATCGCATATTTAGACAGAATATTATTATTAGATAGCTGACTTGAATATTTTTCTTTTTTTTTTTTTCGCCATATATGGCACACACATTATTATTATTATTATATTGATCCTGTTTTTATGCTGATCACATAAAACTTTTATTTTCTGCTACCTTTGCTGTTTGTCGTGTCGTCGTCGTCGTCGCTATGAACGCGCGTGATGCAGAGTAGCAGCTTGTTTTTTAATCTCTTTTTTCTCTTCTTCGCTCTTTATGCTTTCACGCATCACATAAATCTTATATTTTATTAATACCGGGCCAGGGCATCGTTTAAGCTGAGCAAGACAACAAGACAGTCATATTTAATATAAGCATAAAAAATGTGTGCGAAATTATATTGTGATACATAAATCATGAAAGAAAAGAAGAAAAAAAAATGTACTGGAGGATTATCTCAGTATGGATGTTATTTAAAGTAAAAAAAAAAGATGGAATGAATATAAAGAAGATCATCGGATTTGAGTCCTTTGAGGTAAGTAAGTGTTGTTGGGCAAACAAATAGATGACGACAGGTTGAGAAAAAAATGTGAATGCAGTCAAAGGAGGGTAAGTTATTAAATATGCTTTCATCTAATTTACTTTTTTTGTATTTTCTTATTTATTGACATATGAAGCAAGTTACTTAATTTTTGATGGAAATTACTTCAAGTATTTTTTCTAAAAAAAAAATTATTTTTGAACAAAAAATTTAATTGAAACTTTTCAGTTTTGAATTTTTTTTTAGTTTTCTCAAAGATAAAATAAAATTAAAAAAAAATATTTGAAAAAAAATTTTTTTTTTTAAATTTAATTCGAGAATAATTTTTTTTTGTTTTATTAATATTTTAATTCATTATTTTGTAATAAATTAAATTTTAAATAATTTTAATTTTAATTAATTAAAAAAATTATAAAATTCGATTAAATCGAATTTTTTCAATATTAATTATAAAAGTAAAATAAATTTTTTTTTTTTTTAAATTAATTTAAATTAAAATTAAATTAATTTTATTTAAAATTAATTAAAAAAAATTAAATTAAATTATTACTTTTTTAATTAATTAAAAAATTTAAATTAATTTTTTTTTAATTAATTTAAAAATTAAAATTATATTATTTTTTTTAATTAATAATAAAAAAATTAAAATTAAATTATTTTTTTAATAAATAAAAAAATTAAAATTTAACTTTTTTTTTAATTAATAAAAAAATTAAAATTAAAAATTTAATTTTTTTTAAATTTATTAAAAAATTGAAATTAATTAATTTACTTAAAATTTTTAAATGAGAATTTTTTAAAGAAGGAACATTATGAAATCAATTAGCTGCTCAAAAAATTTTCTATTTTAAGACCAATTAATAAAAAAATCTACAAATTTTTTATACTGATGATTTTTTTGAATGAATATTTAATGCAAATCCCTTTTTCCCTTAAAACCTCCAAAATATTTTTATGCTCCATATAAATTAAGCCTTTTTAATCCAAAAGTATTCATTTTTTCCATAATAGCATCCAATCTCTGTTAAAAATGAATGACGTCAATCGAAAAAGTACTATAGGGGCTCAAATTCTCAGAAATAGCATATCAAACTACTTTTCTGTGTTCCTCGAAAAAATATATTACATCAAAATATTTTACAGCATTCACTTTGAACTTTTAGATTACCTAATGGATTGCATGAAGATTTTTCCAATGAAATTTTCAATCGAACTTTGACGATCTTTGATATGATTAAATTCTTACCTGTGACGATGAAGTGTATCAACGCCCATTTTATTTATTTATTTATTTTTTTACAAATGGAGACGACTGGTTTTTATTATTTTTTTTTTATATTTTTCACTTAATTATTTTTTTTTAATTTTTCTAAATTTATTTATTTTTCACTTCTTTTTATTTGTTTTAAATATTCATTAATTTTTTAAATATTTTTATTCTTTTTTTTCAAACAACTTTAACCTTTCAATATAAAAATAGAAATTGCTGCCAATGGAATCCTTTAATTTTTAAAATTTATTTAAATAAAATTTTTTGCTCTTTTAATGCACTCTTGATAAAAAAAAATATTAAAAAAATATTCTGACAATTATATTAAAAAAAAAAATAATAGAAAAAATAACACAAAATTCCATAACAATTTGCAGTAACATTTTTTTAATAATAATTTTTTGTTTTTTTTTTATTTTTATTGAAAACCCATCAGAATAGTTGATCAGTTTGTTGATGTTATCACGGATATATGGCGCTCGTTAAATTAATGAAATAAATTGAAAGTTGAACTGATGCAAAAATTACTAATAAAAATAAATCGAATATTCCTTCCATTCGTCACAATTTGCGCGTCATTCGTTAAGTTTAAAGCAAACTAAGCAACGAACGAAAAACTTGATAAATAAATATTCGATACATTTTCGCGATATTTGTTTTTCAATCTGCTTTTTTGTTATTTTTTTCTGATTTATTATAAAAAAAGTCTATTAAAACAAAATTTTATTTAAATTAAAAATAAATGGAAAAGTGTGTCGTGGACCATTCGTGACAGATAAAAAAAATCAATTTTTTGGTGAAATTTTTATTTTTTTTTATCGCGTCGCGTTCGTTTGGAGTGCTTGTCAAACACACTTAAAATGTGTTATTTTTTCACTATTTTTTTCGTTTTTGTCTCTCGTCATCATCATCATCCCGTCTCCCATTTTTTTTTTGTTTATATTAAATTTTTAATTTTCTCCATAAAATAATGGATATCAGTATTTGAGCAGTTTAACGGATTTTTTTTTTCATTATTATTTTATTTTATTTCATTTATATTTATTTTGTATTTTTTATGGTAGTGCAATCGCTAGTTAGACGACAGAATATTTGGATTGGCAGCACTTCGTCGTCAGTCCAATTCAATAAATTTCAAGAGAAAATGAAAAAATGATTAAACAGGCAGAAAATTGAGTTGAGTCGCTTGCTTTGACGAAAAAAAGTAGCGGAGAAGATGCAAAATAAATATATATTTAAAAAATAAAATAAAATAAAAACACTGAACGATGATGACGAGAAACAGATATAAAATTATCTAGCACGATTTTTATTCGCTCCGATATAAAATTATCCACTTGAATGAGAAAGAAATCGTTTTTATGGAAATTTAACAACTTCTATCACTTTTTTCACTTCTTTTTGTATTTTTTTGTTAAATAATAATAATAATTTCTTTTTATCTATTTTTTTCTTTTTTTTACCAAATTTCTTCTATTTTTTTGTTTTTTCACGATAGGTACGAAAGTCTTCTCTTTTCGGTATGAATTAAAAATTTAAATTAGATAAAAATAAAATTGCAGATGATTTTTATAAGTGAGACGGTTTATTTTTTATTTTCGTTTGCATGCACGACCGATCGAGAAGAGACTTCTGTTTGTACAAAAGTTTGCGAGCGTAACGTCATTTATCGTGATTTGCCGAAAAAGATGACAATGCATGTTGTTGTCGGAATGAGTAACAGCGAAGATGTTTTCGAAGGGAATTTTAGATGCATCGATCGATAAGTGATGATTCAGAATGCGGAAAAAATTCTCGTTGAAAAAGGTTTGAGCGCTTTTTTTATTTAAAATTATTTTTTTTTTTAAATTATTTAATTTTTTTTATTTTTAATTTTTTAAAATTTTTTTTTAATTTTTTTTTTTAAATTTTTTATATATTTTTTTTTTTTAATTTTTTTTTATTTTTTTTAATTTTTTAATTTTTTATAATTTGAAATTTGCATTGGGTCAAAAATTTTAAGTTTGATTAAATTAAATTAAAAATTCGTATTGGGATAAAAATTTGTTCTTAATTTAAATTTTTTACTAAAAAAATAAAACCTGAGATGAACTTAAGAAAAAAATTTCTTCAAGTCACGTGGTTATTTTTTTTAAATTTTACACTGGGTCAAATTTTGAAAATTTTAAAATTGCATTGGGATGAAAATTTTGACTTAATTAAAATTGTTTTAAAAAAAATTTTTTTGAGCTAAGCTGAAATAAAGAAACAAAAATTGTTTTAAGTCACGTGGTTAAATATTTTAAATTGTACATTGGGTCAAAAATTTGAAACATAAGTAAGTACAAAACCTCAGAATGTGAATAAATATAAGAATTCAATTTAAATTTTTTATTTTAAGATAATGTAAAATTTGCATTGGGCAAAAATTTTAAATTGACTTTTAAAAAAAGTCACGTGGTTTAAATTATACAAATGTGCATTGGGACAAGATTTTCAAACTTTAAGATAAATTTTTAAAATGTAAATCTTCAAAAAATAAGAAAATAAATTAAAAATACGAACTGTTATAAAAATTCAGAATCAATTCGAAAAAAAATGAAAAATGTGCATTGGGTAAAGTCACGTGGTTAAAAAAATTTCAACAACAAGAAAATTGTTTTTTTTTTTATTTTCTCAAAGAAATGTTCGAGAGAAATTAAAACGAAAGAGAACGAAGTCCAAATCAATGTTTATTACCGTTGGCTGTTTCGATTGCACACGATTTTCAATCCAATCCAAAGAAACGAGAAAAGGCCTTAAGTAACTCATATGGGATTACAAAGCACCTAACGAACACATTAAAATAAATTGACGTGTTAAACAGATGAAAAATTGAACTTTTTCCTTCTTTTTCGCAACGAGACGAAATTACAACTACGGGAAACAACTTCTCCTGCTCTTAACTCGAAAAAACGAACAATTTTGAACGATTTTCTTCTCATTCCGTCTCTCTCTCTTCAGCAATCCCCCATTGATTTTGCCAATGGAAAATATTATTAAATTTTCAGCATCGTACCGTAGAAATATGACGTTGCCTGTATTTATTTTCTCCAAGACACAAATTCCACAAATGAAATGGAAAAGTACGTGTTAAAAATTGAAAATGCCCCCGCAAGTTTGCTCGAAGTGTACACGATGCTCGAAGCAACCACAAATATCTTAATTTTTAGTGTCTATTTGAAAGATGGAGCAAATTCATATAATGCGATAAGTATATGGGAAAACACACAAAAGACCGGAGAAGGAGCAGCAGAAGACGTTACTTACAACTCAATACAATGGAAATTTTTTTTTGTTAAGGTCTTTATTGTATTTATGGATCCATATTTAAAATAAAGGAGGAAAGAGTTGTGTGAGTTAAATGAGTTAAAGAGGAAACAATTTGTTTGGCTTGAACTCAATTTTATGCCGAATATGCAAAAATGAGAGACGTCTCGAATAAAAAAAATGGAAAATGAGACTTACGAAAAAAATTAGACATGATTAAGAAGAATGGCATTTGAATTCAAGGAAAATAGGTAGGTTTAATTTTTTTATTTAAATTTCTCCAAAATTTTTTTAAATTTAAATTTAAAAAAAAAATTTAAACATTTTTAAATTAAATTTAATTTAATTATTTTTTAATTTTATTTAATTAAAGTATTTTTTAGTTTTAATTAATTTAATAATTAAATTAAATTAAATTTTTAATATTTTATTTTTAATTTTTTAAGATTTTTTTTTTAATAATTTGAAAAAATAAATTTGAAAGAATTTTTAAAAATTAATAATTAATTTAATTTTTTTTATTATTTAAATATAAAAATATTTTTTTGTGAAAAATTTTTTAAGAATTTATTTTGTAATTTTTTAAATTCTTAATTAATTTTTATTTTTTGAATGAATTTATAATTTTAATTTAAAAAAAAAATAAATTTTAAAAAAATAGAAAAAAAAAATGTACATTAATTAATCAATTTACCTTAATTAATTAAAATAAAATTAGTTAAAATCAATTTATTAAATTTTATTTTATTTTTTTGAATAATTATTTTCCCAGATTTTTTTTAAATGATTTTTTTTAAATTTATTTATAATTTTTTAACTTATTTTTTTTTTAATCATAAAAATAAAATTTAAAATATTTTTAACTCAAAAAAATTAAAATAAAAATATTTTAAATAAATTAATAAATTATTCAAAATAAATTTAAATAATTAATTAAAATAAAATAAATTTAATTAAATAAATTATTTAATTGAAAATATTTTTTTTCACGACTATTTAACCTACCTAATGCATTTATTTACATTTCTCTCACACAAACATCAACAGAGACGAACTCACATTCACAAAACAAAAGAAAATTAATTATTCAAAATTAATTGTCGTTTAATCATCGTCGTCATCCTCATCATTTTCATACACAGAGACATGCAGCAAAAAAATATGAGCTGAGTCATCCGTCTTCATCTGTTGTTGTTTCTATTATTATTGTCTTACACGTGAACATTTTTTGTAACTACCAGTTGGGGTGACATTTACCCCTATAGCTTTTTGTTCTTTTATAAAATTTTCAACCCAAATAATTTTTTTGTTTATTAAAAGACAAAATCTTTCATATGAAATTTTTAATTTGAATTCCTGTGAAATCGCGTAGGATTTTTTGTAAAGTCAAGAATAAATAAAAAAATCACTTCGAAAGCAATTAATTTGCAATTCATAAAAATAGAAACAAAGGACGATTTATTACATTTTTTTTATCAACATCATCTATCGTCGACTTCTTAATATTTTTTGCCGCAACGGCAAATTATTGTTGAAATATTTAAAAATGTTCAAAAATGCATGAGTGATTAATTGTTCGCTGTCGTTTTTTTTATTATTTCTAAAAATAAATGATGATGACAATTATGTGTCGTCGTTGTAACTTCTTCGGTACGAGAATAGGTCGACATAATGGCGCTCACGCTACACACGTTCAACTTTGTAACTATTTTTAATTTCTTTTTTTTTAATTTCTTGCAGTCTCATCATCGGTAATTTTTATAAAATTAATCGTGGCGGCTATTTATATTGATTCAACACGTCAATTGATGCGAACCAGACCCGGTTATGTCCTTGCGCATTTTTCCTTCTGCTTGATTAATTCATTGCATTGGTAGTTGATATTTATTACGAAAGATAAATTAAATCAAGAGCACTCCATGCCATGTCGCAAGATTGAATGTCGAATGGAATTTTTATGGAGCGACTTGACATCGACTGACCAAAGAAAGCAATAAATTAATATAATGTTGTGTTTCGAATGGTTTATCGTTGAATGAGAAGGAGGAGGAGGATGGGCAATTTTCTTTCTATTTGCTCGAACACTTTTAAGAGTTCGCAGAGAGAGACAGAAATCACTCGACTCGCATCAATTTAGCTTAATAAAACAGACGTTAATCAAATAAATGCATTTCTTGCTTCCACAGGAGTTGGGAAATGTGTATAACATGATAAAGAATTCATTGAAAGTTTCTCATCTAATTCAACTACTAATCAATATAAAACGTTATTAAACTTCGAGTGCTGCAACTAAAATACCATATAATGAAAGAACAAATGCAGATAAATTAAATTTTATTGGATTTTTTGTGTCTTGTATTTGATTCACTTTTGCAAAGTGTTTTAGTTGCGAAAAAAAATTGCTACGTGATGGCTTTGAGAGTCTGTCTGTGAATAATAACTTCTTATGTACTTTTAAAATAATTTCAGTTGAAAACTTAAGTAGAGATAATCATATCCATTGATATTTAGTTGCATATTTTAAAAAAAACATAAATAAAAAATTATATTAAGTCAGATAGAACTTTATGTTCCTAAATTGTCGATTTCAGTCTTTGCAATAATTCTTTTCTTAGCTTTCTGAACTCCGACTTATAGGTTTGTATAATATTTTTGTTGGTTCGAAGATATTATGTTTCACAGTAAATTTTTTGTCGCTTTTAAAAGTTGAACAGTTCAATAGTTGGATACATCCTGTTCTGTTGTAATCTTATTCGATTCTGACTTAGTTACTGAATTTTAGATTGCTTTCAATACATCCCAGAATTCTAAAGGAATTATATGATAATGTTAACTTATCGGTCCATAGTCACCTCTGAGTATCATACTCAAATTTCTTTCTGATCGACGAAGGGCTACGTACTGAGGGCGCTCATCCAGCAGATGATCAACAGATCTCTGCTTCACAGGCACTACGTTTCTTGGGCTGTCTCCAAGATTTGTCCTCAGGCTACTTGAATCCATGGGTCCAATACGTCACTCTCATCCGCAGTTTTGAACTTACAGTTTCAGATTACATAATATAAGATGTTACTTTTTTTCTTAAATGTCATGTTCTAATTTGTAAAGCAGTATGTATCAAAAATTTTGAGATTGTTAGTCTAAAAGGGAGTTAAAACAAATAATATTTTGGCTTTTTTTTGCAAATAGTCTAAAGAAAAGTTCTTCAAAGTATTTCATTATGTTTTTTATGTTAACCTTACTTGTTGATGATAAAGTCCTTTTGAGAGTTCATATTAATTTTTTTTTGTATTTTTCTCGTTTTCAAAATCACTTTCAACATCTTCAATTAAAATTTTGTATAAATAATTCAAGTCATCTAATCGAAATGCGCTCACATCTTATTCAATAATTTTCGACAAAAGTCTTTAAAAAGACCTTACAACTGCATCACTTCTTCCATCTTTCTCATGATGAGAAATTTTTAAGTGTTTTCTTTACACTTTGGTTTTATTTCACTTTTTATTTCTCTTTTTGCTACCTACTGCCATCATTTAAAAAATAATAAGAATAATAAATAAAACACTCGACATAAAACAATAGCTAATAAAAATCTAATAAAAATTTTCCCGTTCGGTAGCGATGTTTTTGCAGCAGCATCCTTTTTTATTGAACTCCTTCTTTCTCGCATTTTCACAAACAACTTGATCCTTGACTTGATGAATTTTTTTTTCAGAAAGAATTTCTGGCGAGAAACTTTCAAGGAACAAAATAATTTGAAAAAATTGCAACTTTTGCTTGTTGTTTGTTTTGGTATTTTCCTTTTTTTTAGAGAATATTTTCCAGTTATTTTTCACAATCAACTCGGAAAAAAGTATAATAATAATAACAGCAAGAGAGAGAAAATCCTAAAAGTTTTTCTAAAAAGAGAGAAAAAAATTATAATTTAGTTTTGTGAGGAAAAAAAAGTTTTCTTTTCACTCTGTCTTGTTATTTCTTTTTTTTTTTTCGTCTCGTAGCAAAGAGCTCATGTCTCTTCGAGGGAAAATCGAGTGCATTTCAAATATTTATCCTTCTCTGCATGTTTTTGTTTATTTTGTTTGCTTAATAAATGCATGTTTATTGTATTGATACTTGTAGCCCCAGGAGTTGTTTTGCTCTCTTCTCCATTCGTCGTATTCAGTTTAATGCACTCCGCATCGTCCATATGGCGAGCATATTGACAAAAGCAAATTGATTTATTCCAAAAATTGATTTTCGGGGAAAGCTCTTTTGAGACACTTGAGAATCCATTGAGAAATTCCAACTGCTACCAAAAGCTTGCTCGATGGATATTTAACAAAAGGCTTGCTCTGTCATTTTCAACAGCAAAATAATATAATGAAAATTCCATTTATCGAATCAAATAAATCTCCGTACCTTTCAATTGGAACACACATGGACAATCAAATAATAAAATGTTATTCTATATTTTCTCACATTGCAGCAAAGTGAGAGAGTAACACAAAAAAAGAATGGAGATGTTGATAAAGGTAAATGTCATCCATTCATTTGCTGCCTTCGGAAGAGTCTATAACGACAAGAATATTCATGTTTCCTTGTCCATTTACTGCTTTTCTCTCAGACACAGTGTGTCTCTGACAGTTGTAAAAGCCAGTTTTTCTTCATGCCTTCGTGTCCGATATCAAAATTGATATTTAATATGACAATTATTCGTGTCAACTATGGAACTTGTTTTGTATAATCTCTTGTAAAAGTACTTGTCTTGTCATTTTACAGTATTTTGTTATTATTTATTTCGATCGTATGTGAAAAATATGGATAATAAATGAAAGGTAAATGCAAATGAATAAAAGATTATTGGAAGGAAAAGGATTTGAGTGGATTAGAAAGCTTTTGTAATGAAAAAGGACAATAGAATAGAGGGTATTGACCTTTGTTTTGTATTTAGATTAATTTGACCTACAAATGACCTTGAAAGGTTTCTTGAGGTCATATTTTACTTTTTGTGTCATTCAAAAGATGTTGTTCAATTTTTAACTAATTTTTCAATCAAAATTAGTTTAAAAAGATCAAAAAATTTTTTTGAAAAACCAAAATTAATTTTTTTTAATATTTTTCAATTCTGGATTTACGTGTAAATCTTTAAATTTATAAGAAATCGAAAAATTTTTTTGTCTGATTCGAAAAAAAAATTTATTAAAATACTTAATAATAATTAATTAATTAAGTTAAGTAATTAAAATTTTATTTAAACAAAATAAAATAATTTAATAAAATATATTTTAAATTTTATTTTAATTATTTAATTTAAAATAATCATAAACTAAAAATTTTATTTAATTAAAAATAAAAAATAATATAAAATAATTAAATTAATTTAAATAATTAATATTTTTAAAAAAATTTCTTTAATTAAATAAATTTAAAATTTAATTTAATTTAAAATTTTTAATTTATTAATTTTTTGCTTTATAATTAAAAAATATTTTTTAAAAAGTTGTTTCAAAATAATTAATTTAATTTGAATAATTTATATTTTAATAAAATAATTTTTTTTTAAATTTTTTTGCTTTATTGAAACATATTTTTTTAAATTATTTATGAAATAAATATAACTAAAAAGCCAAACTCGTTAACAAAATTAAATTTTAGTTAACTTCAATTCTGATTAATTTAAAAAATATTACTTTATAAATTTACAAACCAAATTCTACCAAAAAATTTCGTTTTCTTGGAACGAATCCAGTTTTGAGGACAAAATTGCCATATATATTTATTACAATTTGACTTGACTTTTTCTAACATTATACATTTATCCAACTAGCTTTTTTTTTCTTTTTTTTGTTGTGTCGTTGTTCTTTGTCATAAACCGACATAAAATATATTTTTGCACATTTATTTTGTGTGTTGTAAAGTAAGATATAGTTTATTACTGTCTGGTTAAGGGACAGGGAGTTAAGAACAAGTTTTTATTTATTTTTTGCCTTTTCCTCTCGAAAAATGCTCCTCTCTCTCCTATTTCTCTGGTTTCGGGTTTTCTTTTTGTCTCTAAAACTAGCAACAACTTTAATGATGATAAAAAAGAATAAATAAATAAAGTATGTAATAATAATAATAATACCAGAAGACGAGCATCGTAGCGGAGGAAGAATAAACTTTTCTAACAACAATAATAATAATGATAGTGTAAGTCGTACGTTCGGCTTATATCCTGTGTCGCGTACGAACCACTTTTGGGAATAGAGAATAGTTTATTATTGTTATAACAAGACATGTTAAAGCTTTGTACGGTGACCATTGAATTGGATTTGCTTCGATTTGAGATATTTTTTGGGAGATGGTTGGTTAACGTATTGCTCATTTTGTAACAACTCTTTGTGTATACGGAAAAAGTTACTTTACAACTCACAAATAAAATGGTTTTACAAAATATGACAGCTTTATTAGTTCATGTTGGTTTTTTTTCCGTATTTTATATTATTATTATTACTGCTACAAAAGTACACAATTTTATTTCGAGTGAGAGAGGAAGAGAGAGGGCGTTGTTCATACATGACATTGACGAGTTTCTGTACGAGTTTCTGTATCTATGAGGTACGTATAACTTATACTTAAAATTTTTGACAGAAGCCATTAAAGATGACAAGCGTCGAAAATTCATGAATTCAAGCTTTCATAAATTTTCGACGCTTGAAATCTTTTATCTTTGACTTCCGTCGTCAGTTTAAGAAAAGAAGAGAGAGAAACGTACAGAATATACGAAGTCTATAGAAACAAGAATTTCTCCTCTGTGTCTATAGGATTCGTATGAATTCTGTACGTTTCTCTCTTTTATTTTCTTAAACTGACGACGGAAGCCAAAATGTCATAAATTTCAATGCCAAGAGTCAAAAATTCATGAAAGCTTGAATTCATGAATTTTTGACCCTTGTTATTGTCTAACCTTGGCTTCTGTCAAAAGCTCTGAGAGAAACGAGAGAGATTCGTACAGAATATACGAAACCTATAGATACAGAAAAATTTTAATCTGTTTCTATAGGTTTCGTATATTCTGTACGAATCTCCCTCCCCATTTCGTAAAACTTCAAATCCTGTATGAACAACGCCCTGATTCGAGTAAATACTCATATTTATCACTTAGACGAATATTATTGTCCCCTATTTCACACAGCACGTACAGAAACTCGTACAGCATACGAGAAAAGTGTTTTACAGCCACAAGGCACTTCCATATTGCACTCGTGGCTTTTGCAACAAAGCCACAAAATGTAACTTTCTGTTTTAGTTTTAGCTTAGCTTAACTTTTGTGACTCTCCGAAACAAAAATACGAAGGAAGTAATTAGAAAACTTACCCGATTGTGCCATTGTCGAGCTCCTTGATGTGCTGATCGAGCACATGTTGGACATTGGTTTGCGAGTAGAGCCCGAGCGGCGAGTTGAATTGCTTATGTACGAGGCGTCGTTGGGGTGTGGCTGCCATTTTGTTATTTTTTCGTTATTTTTTCTTCTACAAAAGCTGAAAAAATTGTTCGTTGTGTGTCGTTTCCGGCGCGAGATTGAAATTTTGTCGAAATCTGCAAAGAAGAGAAAATTAATAAACAAATTTTTTGACAGTGACGTATCATCGTCAAAATTTATGGAAAAAGCAATCAAGAGATCAAAGTTTATGTCAGATTTTTGCTTCGTCGCATCGCTTCGTGAAAATTGCTAATTATATTTCCAATAATCTGCTGTTTAACTTCCTTATCTTTGACTTTTTGATGTTCGTTTCTTCGTTCGAAGATACCGCAAAAAACATGCAAATGAAGGTGAATGACGTGTGAGTGAAGAAAATGTATGTCATTTCTGATAAAATGAACCATCAATCAATCATCATCGCAACAAGCAAACAACATGCGTAATGGAATTTTTTTGCATATCATCAGTAAATTGCCGCCGCCGAGAAGATGCGAAGTAATTGAAAACTGGCTTCTTTCAATTTTTGCGATGGAATTTTCGTCGCCAATTCATTTTTTTTTTGCTATTCAAGCGACATAAATTCTCATGAATTCAATTTTCCAAATTACAAAAAGTTTCTGCATGAAAGCTAATTAAACAATAATTAGGATGTCATCGTTACAGCGCGCGACACTCGGATACAAAAGCCTTTCAAAGCCTCTTTTAAACTTTTTTCATTCATTCATTTATTTATAATTTTTTTTCTCGTCGCATACTTTTACTGCGAGTTTGATGATTACGAAAAACGACGAGAACGACGACGAGGAGGAAAAGTTTTTGTCACACAACAACTAATTCCTCGCATCAGGAGATAATGCAGAAATTGAATGCACAAACAAACAAACAGCGGAGGTAGAGGAATAAACTTTTCGTGCATTCATTTGCGTTGTTGTCGAGAGTTGTTGTTGTTGTTGTTGTAATGAAAAGCATTGCATGTGAAGCAGTGAAAACTCTTGACGATATGACACTCTTTCTAAGTTGGAAGTGAACAAAAAGTATTTCTGACTTAATTGTATAACGATGTGCGCGTTGTAAAGAAAGGCGGAGAGTGGGTTGAAAAACATGTACTTTAGAGGTATAATTGGCTCAAGAGCTTCTTTTGAGTTTTCTTTAATTTTTTTTTTAATTTAAAGAAAACAAAAAAAAATGTATTTTATAGAAAAAAATTTCATCAAAACATAAATTGATAAATTTTTTTTTTAATTTTCATAAAAAAATTAATTTTTGTTAATAAAATTTAAAAGGCCTATTTTTACTTTTAACATATTTAAATTTAAAATTTTTGATTTTTTTTTTAAATTTAAATTTTAATTAAATTCCTTAAAATAAATAAATAAAAATTTAAAATTAATTATTAAATTATTAATTAATTAAAATAAAATTTTTTTAAAATTAAAAAATTAAAATTAAATTATTAATTTAAAAAAATAAAATTAATTAAATAAAAATTTAATTTTTAATTAGGAATTTTTTTATTTTATTTTTTTTTAATTTAAATTAATTTCAAAATAAAATTAAAGTTTTAAAATTAATATTTTAATTTTGAAATTAATTTAAATTAAAAAAAAAATAAAAATTCTTAATTTAAAGTTTAATTTTTATTTTCATTAATTTTTAATTAATTTTAAATTTTTAATTTATTTATTTTAAGAAATTTAATTAAAATTTAAATTGAAAAAAAAATAAAAAAAATATTTAAATTTCAATATGTAAAAAGTCAAAAAGAAGCCTCTTAAATTTTGTTCACAAAAATTAATTTTTAATCTTAAAATTTTAATTTTTGTTTTAGATTTTTAAATAAAATGATTAACTTTTATTTTTTGTCAATAATAATAATTAAAATTAATTAAAGATTGAAATTAATTGAAATTTTTTGTTTTGATGAATTTTTTATCAAAATTGAAACAAATTTTGAAAAAATCAAAAAAAAATATTTTTCTTTTGTTTTCAAAAAATTTAATTTAATATGAAATATTCTTAATATAAATTTTTTTTTCAAAATAATTGATTGAAAAAAAATTTTTTGAAATATTTTTATTAATTTAAAATTAACTTATTTTTATTATTATTTTTTTTTTAATTATTATATATATTTTTTAAATTTATTAATTATTTTTTTTTTATTTTTTTTCAAATATTTTTTATAATTTTTTTAAATTTTAAATCTTTGCAAAAAAAAAACTATCCTCTCTAATGGATAAATTACACAAAAGCTGCAAAACTTTACTAATGCACTAAACTTACACGAAAACGAAATAGAGTTTTACCGTAAATTTCTACAACTCCTCTACTATTCAAAAGATTTTCACACATATACAAATAATAATTTGCATTGCATTGTCCTCATCAGTACACACTTTTTAACAAACATTGCGCGCTGATTTCCATAGACTTGTATCTCATTTCCGTGCACAAGCATTACCAACGAAGAAAAATACCTCACTTGACACATAGAGACACCGAGCTAACAAGCATTATAATTGCACAACGAAAGCAGTAAGTAGGCACTTTTGCATTGAGAGAGGCAACTTGGAAAAAAAAAGTTTTTTGCATCGTGAATCTCGGTGTGTTAAATAATTATAATAATAACAGGGTGAAGCAACGAGAGAAAAGTGGATTTGTCGCGTGGCATTTTTCTTACAGCAAGGTAAGTAAATGCAGCTGGTGCATAAATTTCGCGAGATGATTACAACTTCTCAAGTGACTTTATTCGTTCTAAATGAAGATGTTTGTAATGCTCTCGTAAGGTGCGGAAAACTAATTGAAACAACTTCAAAAGTCGTCAAGAGCGGACAAAGACACAAAATTATAATTAGAACAATTTGTATCCAAACATTAGTATCGATTTCACATCAGCGACGTAGGTACGTACGAAGCCATTTAAATAAATTATGATTATTGAAAACAAATATTTACATTCTCTTCTCGTCGTCATCGATGTCGTAACGCCATCTTGTACAAACATTCTGTGGATTGTTCCAAGTAATTATTAAAATATGTTTTCTTTCACGTCGTTCGGTATTGATGTTTGATCAGAATCCGAAGACTCTTTATAAATTCCATGCCACAAGGCAAAATGTCAATAAATTCACATAACAAGTGTGATTAAGCAGCTTCCCTGTTTCACTAATTACTTTCCTTCATTACGGAGAGAGACATTTTACAAACAACCTCCCCGAGTCATCAAACAAACTTGATTAACACATCGTGACAAAAAAAAACTGTTCCCTCAGCAACTCTCGTCGTCATCGTCGCTCGTCGCCGGTTCGTGGAAAGTTTTTAATAATTCATATCGCATAATTTGTCTTTTAGCTCGGGCGGCTGTGACTTACACATTCAACAAGGAACAACAACAAGCAAAAAGGGCAGCAAAACTTTTCTCCTTTTCATAAATTGATTAAATTTAGTTATATTATTACGTATACAAAGGAAAAGTCTTCTCATGCCCATCAACGCGTTTCCTCCTCTTGTACTTTAAAAAAAGAAAAAGCAGAAAAAGAAAAAAAAAACAGTTGTCAAGTAATTTAATCAAGGTATGCTTTTGTAACGGCAAAAAATGTGCTTTGTGAAGATGAAGAAGACACAAGTGAAAAGTGTCTGCTATCTTCGTGAAATGAAAGAATGAAGGATTTTCGAAACAGGTAGAAGATGGATGTTGATCATCATATGGATGTAGAAAATGTTGTACCTCTAAAGTTGATTTTGGTTGAGGACCAAAGTAAAAAGTTTGTTTGAACACAAAATATTTGTTGTTCCTTTGAACAATAATAATAAAGAAATTTGTGACACTTGAGGAAGAAAACTTACGGGAGTTACTAAAGGAGAAAAAATTTTTTTCTCAACCTCTTAAAATTTGTAAATGTTTACAATTTCTCGAAAAATATTTACTCAAAGTCTAAAAAATCATAATTAGAAAATTAAGAAAATTTAAAACTTAAAAACTTTCTATATCAATTAAGCAAATATTATGAATATTCAATTTTAAAATTTTTTCAGATATCAACTTATATTGAGGATGGATATTTATTCTATGATCACATGTCAGGTATACTTTTTACATTTTCTGTCTTTCATAGCTCTACCTTTCTTATTATGAGTTCATAAAAAACTTAAAACCATCGTTTGAAGCTGACAATTGACTTGAGAACAAGTTTTTATTCAATAAGTTGCTTTTCAAGCAGAGCTTTCCATCAAAACCTTCTGTGGCCCTCGTTTTGAGCTGGAGTTTCATGATCCGATAAACAAGAGACAATTATTTTGATAAAGCTTCGAGTCGTTTTCTTTATGAAATGTCTTCTCATTTTCAATCTTATGTACCATAATGCAAAATTGACCCAGCCAAACCAATCTTCCAAATGGAGAATAATTTCGGTTTTTGTTGATGATACATGAAGTGAAATTTGAAAGTCCAAGATTCAATTTCGGAGTTAAGTAGCTTCATATTAATGTCAATACCTTCTATAATTTTATAGTCTTCTTAATTTAATGGATCGATCCTTTATAGAAAAGTTTATACCTTCCATTTTTTAATATATTGGCTCGTTTACAATAATTGTTGTTGAACAAAAATAAAAGAAGTGTTGCCTCAGAGTTTAATTTTTTTGTGGTTCTGATATCGTTTGAATTAAAGATTGATTTATTTTTCACAAATTATACTTTTTAGATTTTTTTATAAAGCTCAAAATTCTTCATATTAATGTCTCCTTGATTTTTTTTTATTTCTTTTCCTAAAATTGGCATCAAATTTTTTTTATTAGATTTCTTCAAGTAATTTTCTCAAACCCGTTAATTCGAATAAAAACTTCATTAATTATATTTTTCATATATAACAACCCGCAGCATCTCCAACAAGTTTTCTCCTTGCCATGAATAAACAAAAAACTTTCTATAACATTCCGTGCGGGACAATCTCGTGGAGTCTGTCAATCTGTCAAAAGTCTTGTGTTTCAAAACTTTTCTTCTATCTTTCTTTGTCCATAGATAGATTTAAGTTACGCGACACAACAACTAACTTCTACACTATTTTCCTTTATATTATTTATCTTTATTAAATTTCTACCTTTTTTTTGTTTCTTTCTCATTAAATGAACGACCAAGATTTTTCTTCGTCTTCTTCTCTTTCATTCTGTATTCTATCCATTCATTTTTTTAAAGAGAAAAGAAGAAAGAAGAAAAAAGTGCTAGTTATAATTTCTCATCTCATTTTCTACAAAAACCAGTCGTAACTTTATGAAAGTTTACATTATCATTTTCAATTAACTTTGTTGTGTTGCTGCAAATGTAGCGACATACTGAATCATACTGAAACAGCAGCGACCTGTGCTGAATACAAAAATTTAATTAATTTAATTATTTTTATTGTTCTGGATATTATTAACAACAACATTCATTTTCAGTGTGGCAGAAAAAAATTTACTCGTGTACTACATGAGGAGTGACCGAAAAGGTGCTAATTGTCGAGGTATACAGGGAGGTTCGTATGCGTTTACAATTATTACTATTAATAATGCATATAATGTTTAAGATGAGCGACCAACTTCGCACCATCATGGAATAGCAAAACAGAGTAGAAATTAAAGAAAAGGTGCGAGAAAAAAATATTAATTAATATTTATGACTTTTACTGCTCGAGCGGGTAATATTAATATTTTGCGTTTTCGTAATGGTCCAATCATGTTAACGATACTCACAAATAAATTTCGGGCAAAACGTGGGGGAAACGCCTTGTACATTTTAATCGCGAATTTAATCGTGATCCCATAAATTTCCGCTGAATCCTCTTGAGAGAGGAACAGAAATGGAAAAAAATTAAGGAAAATGTCAAAAATTTACTTCAGAACCAACATCATCGTCATTAACATTATTTATAATTTCATGACATTTTCTTCAAGCGGATGCCAATGTTGTTGCCATTCCACGTTAATAAGACGACGATGCTTATTATTACGGCGGATGTTTCCCAAGGCAAGGCATGGAATTTCCTCCTTTTTGACAAACTTTGCTGCTTGATGCTTGTTGAGATGCCAATAACTGTGTGTTTGTCATTATATATTTTGATTATTATTAAAAGTGAGACTGCTTTTGTACTTTCGCCTGACGTTAACGTGATTATTACTCTGTGTGACAAAAGATGTGTCAAAATAGTTGGGAGTTAACGAACATAATGAGATTTTTTCATCTTGATTGGCTGCTTTGAGTAGCCCGTGTTGCTTCAAGGGACACCAAATGAAGACGGAAATTTGATAATAACGACACTAATAACGTGATTTTTTTCTTCTTTTGCAGATCTTCTTCATCATTTCATCTCATTAATGTCCTCTTAACTGACATGTTTGTCAATTTTTGATGTGCTTTTAATTAGCTCTTTATCTAATCAGGGATTCTTTTGAAGCTGCTACTGATGTCATAACCATCCTCTAACCAAGTAAGTATTTTTTGCCAATTGAAGCCATTCATCAGAATGTTTGCTTTTATTTTGCATTTTTAGCGCATACGGACCAAGAGACGAAGCAATTTAATTTAACGCTACATCATGGAAAGTGTAGAATGCAGCGAAGAGAGAACAACGTCAACGCTCTATGTCTATTAATATGCATTGTTGTGCATGCGGAATGGTAATGAGCTGGCTGTTAGTAACAAAATTAACTTTTCTACTTTTTTTTTCTTTCTTTATAGGTTTTTTTCTCCTTATCACAGTTCAAGGAACAAAACATCAGCTGGATCATCATTTTTGTTCTTCAAAAAGAACATTCGTCATTTTTTAGTGTGTTCATGCTTTACTTTCCCGTCAATATGGCGGTACTTTATCAAAATTTTGGCGCGAATCAAAATTAACCTTACCCAACCTCGATTCCCCTTTTTTAACGACAAACATTTTCGGTAATTGCTCCAAACGTGTTACAACGTGCTACAATGTCAAGTTGTTGCGGTTAAAAAATTTCCATCCGTTTATAATTTGCGGTTTTAATTTCGGTAACGAAATTTATAACAACTTGATTATGTCATATGTCGTCATATATCACCTTATAGTCGTATACACGTGCCTTAGATAAATATTTTCCCTTGTTCTACGTGCCGACTCCAAAAGAAAAGCGAAAGAAGAGAAACGAAGATGACACACTAAACATCCTTAAGTTCTGCTAAAATAATAATAATATAATGGAGACTCTTCTTCTTCTTCGTGTTCTCTTCTTTCACATTTTAATACCACGTTTCGCACAGAGAGAGAGGAGCAAAAAACAACAACAAACAACTAAACTGTAATAACAAAGATGTGACGATGATGTGAAAAAATCGTCGAGATACAAGGTGTTGAATAAATTTAATGTGACATTGAAGTATGGATGCTGCCACGACGATAACGAACGACACGCTGACATTCATAATAAAAACGTATGTGGTTCGAAGCTAAATACGGGAGCCCGAGTGACTGACTCACAGATGCTGACGATGTCATCGTAAACGTAATAATGAAAATGTAAAAGCTAAGTAAACAGGAGCAAGAGCAACGAATGATACGGAAAATCGATTGTCGGATGATGTTGATGGTCCGCCTTTAAATTTTCCTTCGTTCTTTGTTTTTTTTTTACTTTCTTCCATTCGAGGGTAACAGTAACATCTTTGTTCTTGTAAGTTTTTATATCCTCCTTGGTTGGAAACAAGGAAAAAATATGTAAATTTTCGGTTGATATGATGACATTTTCCGATACACAAAAAAAAACAACGATATTATACATCGTCAGACCAATCCAATCAAATCATCAACATAAAAATTTATTGAGAGCAATGGAAAATCGATAACAAGACGATGAATTTAGATGATGATGAGATGGATGAGGGATACTACTTTTTTTGGGAGTCTTTAGCATATTTTCATTAATCTTGTGAGAAAACTAAGAGGAGGAATCGCAAATGAAGCTCATTTGGGGAATAAGTTGTAAAGAAATAATTAGTAAAGGGACTTGATATTTTTTTTGTCTGTCTTGAGAGATTAAAATATCTAAGGAAACATCAAAATTGAGTGGTAAGTAATAACAATCAAGAAGAGGGATTAACGTCACAGAAGAAAGGTTTCTAATAAAAATTTTATTTTTTTTTAGTTACTTAATGGAGATTTAAGCGCTTTTTTTTCAAGGTATTTTTAATTCTTTAATTTCTTAATTTTTTGGAAACATTTTTTCATACATAAGCAAACAAATAAAAAAATTAATTAAGAAAAAAAACTAAATAAATAAAAATAAAAATTAATTTATTAAAATATTTTTATATTTAAAAATTTATTAATTATACTTCTATTTAATTTAATTTTCATTTATTTATTAAAATTAAAAATTTAATTGAAATTTATTTTTTTTTGAATTTAATTTAATAATTAAAATTTTTATTTTAAAAAACTATTGAAAAAATAAAAAAAATAATTAATTAATAATAAATAATTAATTTATTTTATTAAATATAAAAAAAAATATTTAAAATCTATTTAATTTAAATTTAATTTTATTAATTAAAATTTTTAATTATTGTTTTAAAAAAACTATAAAAAATTAAAAAAAAAAAATTTTTAAATCGAAAACATTAAATAAAAAGAATAATTTAAATAATTAAATTTTCATAAATTTTTAAATTAATAAAAAAAATAAAAAATATTCAATAAAATACCGAAAACAGCCTAAAATTCAAAAGATACATGAACTGACAGACTTCATCTTGCACAAAATTCCCCTTTGGCAACATCTAATAGAACAAACAAAAAAAGCATGGCAACACCTGTACTTTAACTGTCTGTGTAAACTAAATTAATTACAAAGAAAATTGTTATGTTAGCAAATTAAGAAAATATTCCCTTAACACAACACTCGCTTCATCATCAGTTTTACGCGTGTGGGGAAAAGCAGCAACGAATTGGGAGGCAATCACTTATTTCAGCTGACTTCTATGCGACAAGTGTCTTAAATGGATTTTGTTTTGTCGTCGCACAACACCTTCTGCACTTAATATTTAATATAAAACGAAATGAAACGGAACATCGACTTGACTTGTTCTCCAAAAAAAAACTTTTTATTTTAACGTGGTTTAATATTTCGACAGTAGGTACAATGACATTGTTAATTGCCTAACCATGTGTACTCAAATGCTCTGTCTATGTTCTCTGGCATGTTCAAAGTAAATACAAAAGCAGTTAAGATGTTCGTGGAAGGTGAGGTTACGGCGGCGTGTGTTACAATTATTTATCAAGAAAACATTTTCGACGACAGCGCAACGAACATTGATTTAATTAAAATTTTTCTTCATTTCTGAGAAAGTTAATACCAAATTAAGAAACGTTCGAGATAATTACATTTTCCGGGAAAAATCATATGTGAAAATGTTTCGAGGACAACTCGAGGAAAAAATACTTAATAAATAATAATTTAGAATTCCGAACTCGGATGTTGATGAATAAAATGTACAAACGCAAATATAGACAGACAACCATGCAACACACACTTGACTAAATATTTCAAAAATTATACCAAGCCATTAACAATATTTTTGCCATTTCATGAAAATTTACGGGTGAAATACGAGGAGCGAGAGAGAAATGTTGTACACATATAAAATATTTATGATAAATGACCTCACTCATTTTAAACCATCAAAAATAGTTTAGGGATTTAAATTTTGCAATTTTGAGTTCAAATGTGTATTCAAATGAACGAGGGATGAAATATGCAGACAAGTCCCATTAAATTGAAGGAAGTTTCTATATCTGGATGATAATCAAGACAAAAAATTTGTGAATTTATGTTTTGGTGTAAATATCTTTTTTGCGAGGAAATTATTTTAATTATGTCGACGATGGATGTCTTAAAAGGTTAATAACATCACGACGACGAAGAAGAGGAAAAAAATCATAAAAAAGGGACCAAGAAATATTTTATATTTTTTGTGATTTATGATTTTTTTTCTTGCAATTTGTTTTGTCTTGCGTGTTTTTGAGGAATTTGTGGGGCAATTTTAATGAATGAGCGTTATGATGAAAAATAATCGCAGCCTAATTTTTTGTTTCATTAGATCAGGTTTAAGAATGAAATATAAAAAAAGGATAAAAAATGCAATTTTATGAGAAAAAAGGTTCTGTTTTGATGAAAGGTAACAATTTTATTACTTTTTTTTTGCAGGTCTAATGGAGATGTCAGGTATTTTGAAAGAATTTTTTCTTAAATTCTTAATTTTTATATTTTTTTTCATGATAAAAAAAATAATAAAAAATTAAAATGAAAAAATAAAATAAAAAAAGTCTTAAAAATACAAAAAAAATAAATAAAAAAATAATAAATTTTCATATAATAAAAAAAAATCGAATTATAGGTATAAAAAAATTAAAATAATAATATTTTTCTATTTAATTCAATTTAATTTTTTTGTTTGAAAAAAAAAATATAAAAAATAGAAATTTTTTTAATTAATAAAAATAATAAATAAAAATAATATTAAAATAATAACATAATAAAATAAAAATAAAATAATAAAAAAAAATTAAAAAAAATATTTTTCTATTTAATTTAATATAATTTAATTTTTTTGAAAAAAAAATATTAAAAATTAGAAATTTAATTAATTTATAAAAATAAAAAATTTGCTAAATATAAAAAAAATATTTTTCTATGTAAATTGATTTAATTTTTATTTATTTATTAAATTAAATTATATATTAAATTATAAATATATTAATATTATAATATATATTAAATTTATTTTATTAATTAAAATTGTTATTTATTACTTTTAAAATTTTTAAAATATCGAAAAAAAAATTAAACAAAAAAAAATTAAATCAAATAAATTTTTAAATAAATAAAAAATAAAAAACGTAAAATTAAAAAATAATTTCTTAATTTTTTTTTTAAATTTAATTTTTTATTTTTTTATTAAAATTAAAAATTTGAATAATTAAATTAAACATAATTTAAATAAAAAATTAAATTTTTTTTAAATCCAAAAAATAAAATAAAAAAATAATTTAAATAAATAAAAAAATTAATAAATCGTAAAATAGCAAAAATAAAACCTCACAAGAATTTCACAAAAGAAAAACATCACATTAACCCCAAAGATCCTCAAACAAAAAAAAATCTTCTGACAAAAAGACATTGACCGATGACTGTCTAACACAAAAAAAGCAAAAAATAACATTAATTTTGGCGCCTTGTCGGCATCTTTTAGGTTCAATCTCCGACACTTTTCCTCATAATTTACTATTTTTTTTTCAAGCCCAAAAAAAAAACTTTTTAATGTACATCTAATGTAACGCCACATTTGGTGCCTTTTTTTTTGGTAAATTTTTAATATAGTTTTTTTTTGTGTCTCAAGTATGGATGGATAAAAAAATACACAAATAATGATCAAAAATTCATCCAACCGCTAAAATTTTGACGCCATCAAGTCTTAATGCGATCCATTTTTAATATGATAAAATAATAATTTTTTTCCTTTTTTTCTGCATTTATAATTAATTAAAATTAAAATATAAAAAAGGCAACTTATCATTTTCTCATTATTAATTTTTTTTGTCTTAAAAAAAAATTCCATGAAAAAAAAAAAAATTTTTTTTTGAGATTTTAAATTTTTTTTTGCACCTCAGTGTCATTAATATTCGCCTCTCATCATAAAAAAAATTTGTCGTATTTTAATAATCATCATATATCTCCCCAAAAAAGAAAAAAAAATAAAAAAAAGTAAATTTTAATTATTTTGCATTATTTTGCAGATTTCGACGCCAAACAGACTTTTCGCAAGAAATATTGCATTATTATGATGATTCTCGGGGACAATTAGCCCAAAAAAAGACAAAAAAAAAAGAGAGACAAAAAACTTTTGGTTTCTTGCATTTTTCGTGCTTCATTTGCATAGTAATTAGAAAGCATTTAGTGGGGCATTTAGCATGATTTTTAAATAATATTAACGACTACTTGGAGAAAGAGAACTCCAGATGAAGAGGAGGGAAAAGCAAAAATTAAATCGATCCAAATTAAGAAGATTTTTCGCGTTGCTAATAATTTTATATTTAAGATAATGATGTTCAATTAGCAGGAATTTTTCGTATAGCGTAACAAAAGTTGAATAGTTCACAAAATATTTTTTTTTTGTTCGTTGCGGTCTTTTTATAAATATTGTCACACACGCTACGCTCGGTTTTGCACGAAACGAGACAAAAATGTTAGTTGTTCAAAAAGTATTTTTGATTGTGACCTGAATTTATGAAAATTATTATTTTATAATATTGCCATTGAAAATTTTCTCATCTCGTGTGTAGTAGATATTTGTGTGAAAATACCAAAAATTTTAGAGAGAAAAAAAATGTTTAAAAAATGGGAATTCAGTCACATTCAACGAGGGATGTGCACACATCGAGGAGAAATGTTTGAACGCGAGACAATGGAATTTCTGACACAGCACACAACTTTGTTTTGAATCTTTTGTGACTATGAACGCGGCTATGGAAATGTGTAGGTTTGATTTTAATTCACAGTCACATAAGATACACAAAAATGTTGGCGACAACATTGCTCTCGACAGCAAAAAGGTACCTTTACTGTGTGTAAAATATATGAAAAAAAAGTTTTCGTTTGGAGAACTGATAAAATTGCATTTCATCGTGTTTTAGAAATTTTTTGTAAGAAAATCACATTTTGATACTCCTCAAAAAATTTTCACAATTTTGTACTCCTCAAGCTTTGAGAATTTTTCTCATTATTTCTCTAATATAAATTTAATTTTAAACTTTAAAAAAAAATTTTTTTAATTATTTCAAAATTTTTAATTTTTTTATTAAAATTTATTTAATTTTATTTTAAAAATTTTAATTATTTTTTTTATTTTTATTTTATTATTATTTTTTTTAATTATTTTTTTTTCTATTTTTTTTAATTTTTTTATTTTATTTTTATTAATAATTTATTTTTTTTTTAAGAATTAGTCGAATTAAAAAAGAAATGAATTTTTTGAAAATTTTCTGAATCATGAGGAGTACAAAATTGTTAAAAAATAAATTTATAAAAATAAAGCAAAATTTAATTGACCTTGAGGAGAAAATTCAACTTTTAAGAAGGTTATTCAAATTTTTAATAATTTTTTTTCCATTATCTTCACATATTTTTTAAATAATAATTTTTTTTTGTACTCCTCAAGTCAAATAAATTGTCAAGATTTCACAATTTTGTACTCCTTATGCCTCAAAATATTTTTCCATTAAATTAAATTCATCAGTTTAATATAATTTTTATAAATTTCTTAATTAAAAACAAAAATTTCACATTTTGATACTCCTCAATTTTTTTATTACTCCTCATTATGTAGGAACTACTCGAAGTCAATTATTTTTCATTTTCTTCAACTTTTTAAAAAAATTTAATTGAAATTTTTAATAATTTCTTATTATTTTCACATTTTGGTACTCCTCATAATTAAGGAATTAATTTTTTTATTATTTTTTTTTGTTTTCTTTTATTTTTTCATGTTTTTAATTTTTTCTAAAACTTTAAGAATAATTTAATTAAAATTTTAAATAATTTCTTATAACTTTAACATTTTTGTACTCCTCATTTCACAATTTAATACTCCTCATGACAAAAATTACAATTTTTTCATTCAGGACAACATTTTTATTACAATATCTCCCGTTTTTCCACGAAATGCGGTATTTTTTTGTTTTCTCATGAAATTTCGTCGCTTCATGGAAATGCAAAATGAAAAAAAAATATGAACAACGCAACTCCTCTCACTTATAATATATTAGTCGGATCACGTAAATATTTTATATTTAAAACTTTTCATTATAGGAATTGAGCAAACAAGCCAACCAACCAGCCATCCAGCGAGTGAGTGAGCGAAAACGACATGCATACACAAGAGACGCAAGAAACGTGTACGACAATTTCAGCATGGTAAATGCACTTATCGTTGAATTTTTATTTTTTTGCGTTGGGCATGTCTTAATTCAATTACAAAAGTTTTTTTTTTATTTTTTTTTCGCAGTGACGAGCTTGGATTGTTGTTAGAAAGCATGATTTTGTCAGAGGAATGTTTCCCTTGTTTCTCGTAATTAAATGAAGGGATCCCGCTAAAGGCATGAATTTTAATACAATAAACACCAAGAAGTGATGGAGACGGTTGGTTGATGGTTTTTTCTTGTGCGAGATAATTTGATATATTTAATGGAGGAACGGCGAAGGCACGCGAGAAAAATATCAAATTTCGGAAAAGGAAAATATTTTGGGGTAACGTGGCAGGTTTTTTTCGCTTTTGAGGAAAGCAGATGAGAAGAAGTTTCGGTATGGAGTGACAATTGACGTCAATTTGCCAGCTGATGATTCGCGAGATTTTTACTTAACGCGAAATAAGCGATATTGAGTGACGAAAATTATGTCAAAAAGATTTTTTTTTTTTCGAAAATAATTGAAAAAATACGAAAAAATTCAATTTTAGAGAAAAAATAATTTTTAATTGAAATTAAATAATAATAATTTTTTACTTATTTATTTTTTTTTATCAAAAATTTATTTTAATATTTTTTTTTATTAATTTTTGAAATTTTTTAGAAAATAATAAAAATAATAATTTTAAAGTAAAAAAAAAATAAAATAAAAAATTAATAAAAAATTAAATTAATTTTAAAAAATAAATTTGAATTATTTTTTTATTTAAAAAATTATTTTTTTAATTAATTAATTTTAAAAATTTAAAATATTTAATTTTTTAATAATATTTTTTCATATTTTTCATTATAAATAGAAAAATCCAATCAACAACGCTTGAATCAATAAATAATAAAAATTTCGCTCAAAAAACGGCACGTTTTATCCAAAACACATTATTTGCTAAATATTTTTTCCGTTTGATCAAACAAATCCAAAGCTTTTTTTAGCACGTTTTTAGATAAATTCGACATTTCGCTGACATTCAGTCTTAAAATGTTTCTCCTCAAGTATTGTTCTACCTCGACAACTTTCAAAGTTTTCGCAATTTTAAGCATCATGACGTTATTTTTCATTTTTAGCTTGCACGAAGAACAAGAGTCAAAGTTAATGCAAGCTCTTGAAGCTTCAACAATGAGAAAAGTGCAGGCAACTGACGATCAGTTTGTGGATAAAGAAGACAATAAACCGGGCGATAAATCAGAAAATATAGATTTTGACGAAATGGATGAATAAAAATTAAAAAAAATATAAAAATGTTCAAAAAATAAAAAAAAAAAAATTAGAATGTAAAAGACAAGAAAATTGTGAATTATTGCTAAAAAGCCAAAATGTTCATTTTTAAAAGCGATAATTAAGAAAAATAATAAATTTTGGCTAAAAAATAAATATTTACACATCTGGCTGAAAAAAAATCAATTTACAAAAATCTATTAAGAGTAAATGATTTTTTTTAAATTTAAATAATTTTTTAAAGTCAAATTTAAAGCGGCAAATTATTGAATTTTATTAAAAAAATTATATTTAAAAAAAAATATTTTATAAAAAGGAAAATTTATTTTTTAATTAATTTTTAATTTTTTAAAAAATTATTTTGGATTGTTAAAAAAAGTCAAAATAGAAATTTTTGAAAAAAAATGAAAAGAAATTTAAAAAAAAAATATTAATTATAATTAAATTAATTTAAAATTAAATTAAAAATTTAATTAAAATTAAACAGACTTGAAAAATATTAAAATTAATATAAAATAATTAATATTTTAAAATTTATATTTTTTTAAATAAAAAGTAGAGAATATTTTCAAAATAAATAAAATTATTTTTTTAATATTAAATCAAATAAAATTTTATTTTAAATTTTTTTGTACGTTAAGACACATGCGATTTTTTTTTTGTTTGAACACCTGAATTTTTTTTTCATATATAATATTTATGAGTAAACTTTTTTCAATAATTTATTGATACAGATATTAGTTTTAAAATGGATTTGACACGAAATAGAGTCGTCGTTATAATTCTATCGGTTTTTTTGTTGTTGCTAATTTTATATTTTGACTTAATTAATGGATTTTTGAAAAAAACCTCGCTTATTGCAACAAAAGAAATTTTCAGTAAAAATTCTGAACAAAAAGAACCGACAAAATTTATCGAAAATCAACAAAATCCAACAACTTCAAAAGAATTTTTCGACGAATCTCGTGAAATAATCGAAACAAGTACAAAAACTTCATTAAATGGCGACGAGGAAACAATTTTCATCCCAGATATTGACGAAGGAAGTCCAAGGCCTGAACCCAATAAAAGTGCAAATCAAATATTTTTCACGGAAACCACAAACATCGATGGCGGTCCATTAATTCTGAATGCGAGAGAAGCTTGTGCCGTCGAGTCAGCTGCCATTTTTCATCCAAATCGTACCATTTTTGTCATTTTTACGGGACCAACGTACAAAAATAATTCAGAATTAATTAAAATTCTCCAAGAAAATTATCCAAACATCCATTTTCGAAGCGCAATTTTCGAAAATATCACAAACGGAAGTCCCTTGGAAGGCTTTACTAAATTTCGTGAATCAACTTTTCTGAGTGTTCACGTTTCCGACGCCTTGCGTTTAGTTCTTTTATGGAAATATGGAGGACTTTTTCTCGATTTAGACATCGTAGTGCTCAAACCCTTCGATGCCTTGAACGAAAATTTCGTTTGTCGTGCCGCCAATAATCGACTTCAGAGCGGGACTTTGGATTTTTCGGGTAAAGGAATCGGGAAAAAAGTTTCGCAAATGTGTCTTGAGCATTTAAGAGACAATTTTGATCCGAAACTTTGGAATTCGAATGGACCGGATCTCATCATGGCAGTTATGAAGCGGATTTGTAAGGTTAAGATACCGGATATGAACGAGAAACGATGTCAAGGCATGAAAGTTTTGGCTAAAAATGATTTTTTGCCGCTTGGAGAAGCAAAACAGTACATCGATCAAGGAAAAAATCGAGTAAATAGTAGAATGAGACAAATTCAAAATGCTTATACGATACACGTTTACAGTCATATCCTGAAAAAAGTGAAAATTAAGACGAATTCTGATTGTGTCTATACAAGAGTTGCGAAAAAAAATTGTCCAAAAGTTTTTGAGTCGCTTGGAGAATTTTTTTAAATTTTAAAAGTTTAAAATAAAAAATTAAATAAATAAATTATAATTAATTAAATTTAATTTAATAAATATAAAAAATAAAATAAAAATAAAAAAAATTAATAATTTAAAATAAAAAATTTAAAAAAAATTATTTATTTAATTTAAATTAATTAATTTTTTTAAATTTAATTCAACGAATTTATTTTTATTTAATTTAATTAAAATTAATATTTTTAAAATAAATAAAATATTTTTTTTAATTTATTTTTTTTTAAATTATGTATTAAATTTTATAAATAAATTTAAAAAAATATTGATTTTAATTAAATTAATTTACTTCTTATCAATTTAATAAATAAAATTTCAATAAAAAAATAAAATAAAATTAATATTTTTTAAATAAACGTAAAATTATTTAATTTTAAAAATATTTTTTATCAAAATTTTGACATTTTAATAATTTTAGAATAACCTTTGATCTCTAAAACAAAAATTTCTTTGAAAATTCTAAATTGTTACTTTTCTCTATTTTTTTTTTTTTTTTGATGAAATTTTGCTGTAAATATACTTTTCTTGCACCACATCATGATCATTTTCATCGCGAACAACAAAAAAAAAATAATAATAAATTTCTTTCTATTTATATTTTTAGCATCATTACGCAAATCTAGCAAGAATCTTATTTTCTTTTTTTTTCGCGTCTCGTCTCATACACAAACAAACGTCATACATTCATACAACATTTTTGACTGTTCATATGATTTCTCAGGTATTTTTGATGTTGTTCATATATGAGAAAAAAGCAGTGACGGGTACAAATTTTACTTTAAAACTAGTTCAATATGAACAAAAATTTGTTCATGAAATAATTTTATTGAATTGTTTTGACAGTAAATTAAATGACAGGTGTCATAATAAATTTATTTTAAATTAACTTGGATTATTTTTCGATTAATTTTGGATTTAAATGTGATTTTTGATAGAAATTAATTATTTCATTAATTTTAATTAAATTTTTGTATGAAATTGAACAATTTTTTAAATAAAATTTAAATTGATTTATTTTTTTTTTAATTTTAATTTAATTTTTTTTCATTTAATAGCATTTTACAAGAATAATATCTGAAAATTTAAGCAAAATTGATTAATAAAAAAATTAAATTGAATTTTATTCAATAATTTTTATATGAAAAAAATAAATAATAATTATAATCCTCAGGTTTAAAAATAAATTGACCAATAATTTTTTTTTATTATTTTTTTTAATTTTATAAAATAATAAATTTTTGAAAAAAAAAAGATTTTCATTAAATTTTTTTAAATATTTTTTTTTAATTTTAATTTTTGTTTTAAATATTTTTTTTAATTAAAAATATTTTTTTAAATTTATTTTAGATTTTTTTTATTTTAAGGAAATCAAATAATATTTTCATTTTTAAATTTATTTTGCTTAAATTTTTAGATATTAATCCTGTAAAATGCAAAAAAAAAATAAAAAAAAATATAAAAAAATTTAATTAAAATTAAAAAAAATAAATAAATTTAAATGTCATATTAAAGAACTAATGAAAGTTTTTAATTTTCGATGAGAAAAAAAATAATATTAATTAAAAAAATAAATTAATTTTTATTTTTTTCAATTATTAGAAAATTAGAAAAATTAATAAATTAATTTAATAATAATTTTTTTAAATCTTAAATATTCAAAAAAATTAAATAAAATCTAATAAAACTTTTGATAATAAAATTCTACCGCTCTGCAAAAAATATTCATCCTTGACACAGACAGACACTTGCGGCGTACTTTTCACCTGTAGCACCGTCAACAACTATCAAGGACGAAGACAACATTTCGTCGTGACACGAAAAATCAACACAAAAAATTTTTGGTACGGGATTTTTGTTCAAACTTCCCAAAAAAACAAAAAAAAGCAAAAAAAAAGAAGTGTGGGCGTATTTTTGATAGAATTTTAATATAATTAAGAAAGATGAAGTAAAAATTAATGAAGATTCAGTTTTGCGCGACGACACGACTTTTTCTTGTAATTCCGCGAAAAACAAAAATTTTAAAATTTTTTGAGTAAATAAACTCTTCCAATATTTTCTGCGACACGACATTCAACTCCATTTGCGTGTGTTTCTTGTTCTTGTTGTTGTTGTTGCGTTGGAGTGTTACATAAAATATATAACAAGATGCAAACATTTTACACAAGATCCAATTAAAAGTTGTTACCCGGAATTTTCTTGCTGTGTCGTCACGAACGAAGGAACGAAGAAGAAGTTGCAGATAAATCCTTCGTTGTTGTTATTTGCATTCATTTTAAAATATCATTTCTTTTCACCATTTGACAACTACTTGCCTTGCAACGAGTGCAACATTTTTAATACAATTATTAAACAGTTGTAAACTCAATTTCAAGCATGAATTCGTCACTAACTCGCATTTAACGAGAAGAACGAAGCAAAGTTGTCATAATCATTCCGCGATGATGATGATGATGGTGTGGCGGCGCAAACGGATGTAATTATATCATTTCGAGCAAGAGACGGCGAAAAAAAGATGAAAATTCACAAAAAGTTGAAAAAATAACTTGTTGCTTTTTATTTTTTTATTTAATTTTTTTTAAGAAAATTTTTTTTCACTTACCAAAAAAAGAGTTAATGCACTTTTATTTATTTTTTTTAAATTTCTATTTTTTTAACACTTTTTAAAAAATTTATTTAATTTTTTTTTATTTCGTATTCCTTGACGAAAATTTAAAAAAATCTATTTTTTGCTGTAAAATAATTTAATTTATTTTTTTATATTTTTTTTTTATTTTAATATTAAATTTCACTTTTTTTTAAATTATTTATTTATTAAAAAAATTTATTTTTTTTAATTAAATATTTTCAATACTTTAAAATCTCTTAGTCCCTATAGAGTAAAGTAAAGGAAATATTTTTAAATAAAAAAAAATAAATAAATAATTGATGATTAATCTCTTGACCAGTGTTAACAATCGATCCCGATAAAGAAAGACGACACACACTATAAAGCACTAAAGAACTAAAACACTCCTCTATTAATAAACTAATAAAAACAACTGATTTTGTGATGGAAATTTTTATAACGGTGTTTTTTAGTATGCGGGAAAAAAATACAAAAAAAAAATCGTGAGCGTTACTTAAGTGTTTTTGTGTTGTGTGTGTCTCGTATGTTTATTCACGAATTTTGTTTAATATTTTTTTGTGTTTGTTTTTCGGAGAATATTTAAAATATGTTTTAGTTTTTTTCTGTTGTTGTGTGTGTGAGCAACTCATAAGTTGGGATTTTTGTTCGTTTAGAAGAAATTTTTATTTTATTAAAAATATAAGAATTAGGGATGACTGAATAATTTTGATTGCAAAATAAAAAAATATTTTTTAAAAATTTATTTAATTTTAATTTAATTTTCTTTTAATTTAAATTTAATTTAATTTTAATTTAATTTTAATTTAATTTTAATTTAATTTTAATTTAATTTTAATTTAATTTTAATTTAATTTTAATTTAATTTTAATTAATTTAATTTTAATTTAATTTTAATTTAATTTTAATTTAATTTTAATTTAAATTTTAATTAAATTTTAATTTAATTTTAATTTAATTTTAATTTAATTTTAATTTAATTTTAATTTAATTTTAATTTAATTTTAATTTAATTATTTTAATTTTAATTTATTACAAAAATCAATTAAAACTTGAAATAATTATTCAATTAAAACTTGAAATAAAAAAAAAAAAAATAAATAAATAAATGAATAAATAAATAAATTTTTATATTAGAAAAGTTTGTTAAAAAAAAATAATTATTTTTTCTGAAAAAAAATTGAAAAAATTAAAAAAATTCAAATTAAAAAATTTTAATAAATTTTCGACTGAATTTTTTTAAAGTAAGGAGTACAAAAATGTAAAAAAATGAAAATTTGCTCAAAATATTAATTTTTTAAATTTTTGTACACCTCAGATATATTTTTTTTAATTTTTAAAATTTATTCTAAAATAATTTAAATAAAATTTCTTAAAAAAAATTTTAAATACTGAAAAAAATATTTTTAAAAAATAAATTATTTGACAAAAAAAAATTTTTTCAAACATTCCTAACATTTTTCCATCACTTCGTTAGACACATCATCATAACATTTCCACGCTGCCCGTTCTCGCCTCGTACACTGATTATTTTAACTTAATTATTTTTCTTCTCACTGCGCGTGAAATAACCACACAAATATTTATTTTTGTGTCTTGTCCATTCGGCACGCACACTTTTCCGCAGCACACATTCATGCAAAAATCTCATTTTCTCAGCTCTCTCCCGGCAACATCTCACTTGCAGACATTTTTTCTCATGATCAGGTGAAGAAAATTCTCATGACTCATTTTCGCGTGTGTTGAATTTGTTCCGTGTCAGTCATACGCATTTCTAAAAATAAATAAATAAACTCTCGACGAGCTCTCAAAATGTGTGTTTTGTTACTTGCCGACAAATTCTGAGGTCTCTTTGATTTATAAAAAAAAAATAATTTGCAGTCAATCCATTTTGCGTTGAGCTCAAAGTAAATAGAAAAAAAGAGAGAGATAAAGAGGCAGGCAGCGAAAACGATTTAAACATTCATAACGATTATTTTTATCTTTTTTATGGACGTGTTAATGATATTCCATGGGTATTTAATTGCATCTTCAGTTTTCTTTTTTTGCCGCAATTTATGGGACAACGACATTTGTGGATGATGGGAATTGGAACAAGAGTGACATAAGGGGAAGAGATTTTTTTCGTAACAGTCAGCAAAAAGAAATTCTTTTATGAGAAATGTTAAGTAAGAGATGTTATGAAAGATTTATTTGACCCAATTTTACTCTCGAGAAAAATTTCTTTGTACAAGGCCTTGAAGGAAAATTTTGACAGTGAAAAGTATGACAGGTGTCACGATTTTTAGTTAAAAAGTTAAAAGTTTTAATTAAATGAATACTAAAAATTTACTTCTGTGTACTAAAAATTTACTCCTGAGTACTAAAAATTTACTCCTGAGTACTAAAAGCTTTCTTCTGAGTTAAAAAAATTTACTCCTGAGGTCTAAAATTTACTCTTTAGTTCAAAAAATTTACTCCTGCGTACTAAAAGCTTTCATCTGAGTTAAAAAAATTTACTCCTGAGGTCTAAAAGCTTTCTTCTGAGTTAAAAAAATTTACTCCTGAGGTCTAAAATTTACTCCTTCGTACTAAAAGCTTTCTTCTGAGTTAAAAAAATTTACTCCTGAGGTCTAAAATTTACTCCTGAGGTCTAAAATTTACTCCTGAGGTCTAAAATTTACTCCTAAAAAAATTTACTCCTGAGGTCTAAAATTTACTCCTGAGTACTAAAAGCTTTCTTCTGAGTTAAAAAAATTTACTCCTGAGGTCTAAAATTTACTCCTGAGTACTAAAAGTTTTCTTCTGAGTTAAAAATATTTACTCCTGAGGTCAATAATTTACTCATTAGCTCAAAAAGTTTACTCCTGAGTACTAAAAGTTTTTTTCTTAGTTAAAAAAATTTACTCCTGAGGTATAAAATTTTCTCCTGCATACTAAAAGTTTTTTTCTGAGTTAAAAAAATTTACTCCTGAGTCTAAAATTATTTTTAAAAAATTCAAACAAAAAATTTTAAAAAATTTGTTTTTCAGTTTCTAAAAATCCATTTTGAGCAAAAATAATCCTTTTTCAGCCTTAAATCCTTCAAAATAAACTAATTCCGCTACATGTCATTTCCCGAAGCAAGCTTTTTAACCAAATTAAGCATAATTGGATAACTAGTTTACTGTCCATTAGTTTCGCCTTAATTGAATATTCGTTACTTTACATTCGCATTTAACTCAATTTCTCGCTTGTTTTTTCTCCTTTACTTCACTCTCGTGTCTCTTTATCCGCCGCCAAGTGTCTCTAATCGACAAAAATCCCATTAAACAAATATTTAAACGTAAAAATTAAATAAATTCTCATCTTTTGTGCGAAAAAAAGTGAATGTGATAAGACAACAGAAAAAAACCCACAAAAACTAATTAAAAACTTTTCATCATCTTTCTAAAAAAAATTGAAACAAAAGAAGTTGAAAAATAATTTCGTAACTCGTCGTCGTCGTCGCCGCCTGCAACAAAAGCTCTCGCCAAACACAAAAGACTCCGCACTAAATGTTTACAATAAATTGACGCTGAAGAAGAAAAGTGTCGGAAAAAAGGGGAAAAAGGGAGAAAAGTAATGTAGCCAAAAATTGGACAATAAAACAATTAAACTCTGTACCATTTAAAAGGCATTTTTCATTCTCTTTATTTTCATCTCTTCTACATTAAAATTTATTCCATATAAAAAAAATAAACAATACTCTTACGCGCTACACTGCTATTTGTTGCTTTCTATGCATACAGTAAAAATATACATTAAAAGTGATAAAAATTACATTTTCGACCAAAAAAAGTTTGTTTCTAACAAAAAAATTAAAAAAAAGTTGTTTTTGACGAAACAAAAGAAAATATTTTAAGATTCGTCCCATTTTTTGTGATTTTTTTTCTTTCAAGCGAGGTGAGACATTTTTTCAATCCATTCACTCACAAAATCCATTCAGGTCGTCGAAATTCATGAAGAGACAAAACAATTTGGTCAGTCAGGTTCAGGAGTTAGTTAAGGTATTACGGAGCTGTCTGTGCTGCTGTTTGTATCACTTCCAAGTTCTTTGTCGTCAATGGAGATGCCGATAATTGGTTTGACACTTGATGCATCTTGCGCCTTCCATTTGGATGTTGGATGGAACAAAAGATGTAAGTTCTGAAAAATAAAAAAAAATTATAATTAATTAAATTTAAATTTATTTTAAATTAAAAGAAAAAACAAATATTTTTTTTTTAAATTATATAATTTTTTAAATATTTTTTAATTAATCTGAAATGAAAATTTAATTTTTTTTTATTATTTTAATAAATTAAATTAAATTTTTACAAAATTATGTAAATAAAAAAAAATAAAAATTTTATTTTTTTCTTAATTAAAAATAATTAATTAAATTTTTATTTATTTCAAAAAACATAAAGGCTTTTAATTAAAAATAATTTATTTTTCGTATTTAAAATAAAATAAAAAATATTATTTTCAGAATTATTAATTAATTAAAAATAAAATTAAATTTTGACAATTTTTGTCAAGTTTTTGAATAAAAAAAATAAATAAATATTATTTTTTTTACTAAATTTTTCAAAATAGATTAAAAAAATAAATTATTTAAATAAATAATTAAATTAAAAAAAAAAAAAAATAAATAATTTAAATAAAATAAATAATAATAATTTAATAATTAAAATAATTTAATAAAATAATAAAAATAAAATTTAGTTTCGAATTAATTTAAATAAAAATTAAAATGAATAAAATTTTAACTTAATTTTAATTTTTTTTCGTATAAATAAAAATATAAATATTTGAAAAAAAAATAATTATTTAAATTTAAAATTATTATTATTTTTAATAAAAAAAAATAAATTAAATTATTTAATTTTTTTATTTATTTATTATTTTTAAATAATTATTTTTATTTAATTATTCATAAATTATTTTAATTAAAAAAAAATGAAAAATATATTTTTTTAAATTTATTAAAATACAAAAAAAAAACTTCATGCCAAAAAATAAATTTTTATTTTCAGCTTTCAAACAAAACTATTACTTTAACTGGTTTTGGCTGCTCAAACACACGAAATTTCACAACCAGATCGGTTCGCACACAGTTTGAATGTAAAATATTCAGAAATCTGCCTTACAAACATTTTATTTTATATTTTTTTTACAATTTTTTTTTTCTGTTTTGTAAAATCCTGTCATTCGTCGGTTATTTTAGTTTTAACAAACAAACACACGAAACAACAGACAAAATGAGAGAAAATCTGACCGTAATCACGCACAAACACACACACCCTGTCCATCCATTGCGTTCTCGGGGCAGTAGCTGTGATTAAAATAAATGAAATAATTTACAAAAGTGCTGGAAACCAGTTTTGCGTCGTCGTCGTTGCCGAACGATGGATGATGACAATGGTGATGGTCAAACACGTGTGTGTTTGTGTCTTTATTCACAACTGAGATAGTTTTGTGAATTTTAATTTTTTTTTCTACGGAACGAGCACGACAACACAAAAGGGTTGCGGTTTGTGTCCGACAATGTTTTAATAATAATAATGAATGGTTTGGCTAGAAACTTTTTGCAAATAATTAGAGAGATGCCATGTTACGAGACACGAGCTGGCAAAGAGAGGAGGTTTCTATGGAAATTTGATGAAAACGTGCGTAAAGACGGATTATTGACTTCAAGAGTGGATTAACGTATGGAAAGCTGTTGAGTTGATCGTTATCTGATTCTGATGGATTTTGTTTAAAATTTATTTTTATGGAATGTTTTAAGAGAGTTTTTCAAGAAGAATATTTATCTTATGGATTTAAAATTGAATTTTTCGAAAAAGTTTCATTTAATGCTAAAATTAATTCAGAAATTTTTTTTTTTTAATTTTTCATTAAAATTTTTTTTTTTTTGCTAAACACGTTTTTTAAAAAAAATTAATAAATTTAATAAATAAAAAAATTAATTCAAAAATAAATAAAAATAAAAAATATTAAAAATTAATAAATAATAAAAAAAAATTAATTTGAAAATTATTAAAAATATAGAAAATATTAAAAATGAATAAAAATAAAAAAAAAATTATTTGAAATTTTTTTCAGAAAATTTAATATATTTTAAATAGTATAAAATTTATATAAATATTTACTATAAATAAATTAATTTTATGTAAAAAAAATTAACACAAAAAATTGACTTAAATAATCTGAAAAAATAAAACCTTTTTATATTTATTAAATTTTTTAAAAATATTATTAAATTAAAAATAATTTTAAAAATTAAAAAAAAAAATTATTTATTTTTTTAATAATGTATTTTATATTTTGTGAAGAAAAAAAATTTAATATAAATTCATATTAATAATAAAATTTAAAAAATTCAAAAAGTTTTAGATTTCAAATCAAAACTATGTCAAAGAAAAAGTTTTTTTTAGTTTCAATTTTTTGGCAGTTTTGAGTTATAAAATGATTAAAAATGATAAATTAGAGCCCTCTGACAAATTTTTATCCATTTGGAGCAAGATTTGACAAAAATTGCTTTGACACAGTTTTTGACACAGTTTTTTTGCTCTTGATTTAGTTTTTAAAACAAAACTATGTCAAAGAAAAAATTTTTTTTCAGTTTCAATTTTTTGGCAGTTTTGAGTTATAAAATGATTAAAAATGATAAATTAGAGCCCTCTGACAAATTTCAATCCATTTGGAGCAAGATTTGACAAAAATAGCTTTGACACAGTTTTTGACACAGTTTTTTTGCTCTTGATTTAGTTTTTAAAACAAAATGCTCTTGATTTAGTTTTTAAAACAAAAATGTTCAAAGGAAAATTTTTTTTCAGTTTCAATTTTTTGGCAGTTTTGAGTTAGAAAATGATTAAAAATGATAAATTAGAGCCCTCTGACAAATTTCTATTCATTTGAAGCAAGATTTGACAAAAATTGCTTTGACACAGTTTTTGACACAGTTTTTTTGCTCTTGATTTAGTTTTTAAAACAAAACTATGTCAAAGAAAAAATTTTTTTTCAGTTTCAATTTTTTGGCAGTTTTGAGTTATAAAATGATTAAAAATGATAAATTAGAGCCCTCTGACAAATTTTTATCCATTCGGAGCAAGATTTGACAAAAATAGCTTTGACACAGTTTTTGACACAGTTTTTTTGCTCTTGATTTAGTTTTTGAAACAAAACTATGTCAAAGAAAAATTTTTTTTCAGTTTCAATTTTTTGGCAGTTTTGAGTTATAAAATGATTAAAAATGATAAATTAGAGCCCTCTGACAAATTTTTATCCATTTGGAGCAAGATTTGACAAAAATTGCTTTGACACAGTTTTTGACACAGTTTTTTTGCTCTTGATTTAGTTTTTAAAACAAAACTATGTCAAAGAAAAATTTTTTTTCAGTTTCAATTTTTTGGCAGTTTTGAGTTATAAAATGATTAAAAATGATAAATTAGAGCCCTATGACAAATTTTTATCCATTTGGAGCAAGATTTGACAAAAATGGTTTTGACACAGTTTTTGACACAGTTTTTGACACAGTTTTTGCTCTTGATTTAGTTTTGAAAACAAAACTATGTCAAAGGAAAAATTTTTTTTCAGTTTCAATTTTTTGGCAGTTTTGAGTTATAAAATGATTAAAAATGATAAATTAGAGCCCTCTGACAAATTTTTATCCATTTGGAGCAAGATTTGACAAAAATTGCTTTGACACAGTTTTTGACACAGTTTTTTTTGCTCTTGATTTAGTTTTCAAAACAAAACTATGTCAAAGGAAAAAATTTTTTTTCAGTTTCAATTTTTTGGCAGTTTTGAGTTATAAAATGATTAAAAGTGATAAATTAGAGCCCTCTGACAAATTTTTATCCATTTGGAGCAAGATTTGACAAAAATTGCTTTGACACAGTTTTTGACACAGTTTTTTTGCTCTTGATTTAGTTTTTAAAACAAAACTATGTCAATGGAAAAATTTTTTTTCAGTTTCAATTTTTTGGCAGTTTTGAGTTATAAAATGATTAAAAATGATAAATTAGAGCCCTCTGACAAATTTTTATCCATTTGGAGCAAGATTTGACAAAAATAGCTTTGACACAGTTTTTGACACAGTTTTTTTGCTCTTGATTTAGTTTTTAAAACAAAACTATGTCAAAGAAAAAATTTTTTTTCAGTTTCAATTTTTTGGCAGTTTTGAGTTATAAAATGATTAAAAATGATAAATTAGAGCCCTATGACAAATTTTTATCCATTTAAAGCAAGATTTGACAAAAATGACTTTGACACAGTTTTTTCCTCTTGATTTAGTTTTCAAAACAAAACTATGTCAAAGAAAAATTTTTTCAGTTTCAATTTTTTTGCAGTTTTGAGTTATAAAATGATTAAAAATGATAAATTAGAGCCCTTGACAAATTTTTATCCATTTTTGACAAAAATTGCTTTGACACAGTTTTTGACACAGTTTTTTTGCTCTTGATTTAAATGTCAAAGGAAATTTTTTTTTCAGTTTCAATTTTTTGGCAGTTTTGAGTTATAAAATGATTAAAAATGATAAATTAGAGCCCTCTGACAAATTTTTATCCATTTGGAGCAAGATTTGACAAAAATTGCTTTGACACAGTTTTTGACACAGTTTTTTTGCTCTTGATTTAGTTTTTAAAACAAAACTATGTCAAAGAAAAAATTTTTTTTCAGTTTCAATTTTTTGGCAGTTTTGAGTTATAAAATGATTAAAAATGATAAATTAGAGCCCTATGACAAATTTTTATCCATTTGGAGCAAGATTTGACAAAAATGGCTTTGACACAGTTTTTGACACAGTTTTTTTGCTCTTGATTTAGTTTTTAAAACAAAACTATGTCAAAGGAAAAAAATTTTTTTTCAGTTTCAATTTTTTGGCAGTTTTGAGTTATAAAATGATTAAAAATGATAAATTAGAGCCCTCTGACAAATTTTTATCCATTTGGAGCAAGATTTGACAAAAATTGCTTTGACACAGTTTTTGACACAGTTTTTTTGCTCTTGATTTAGTTTTTAAAACAAAACTATGTCAAAGGAAAAATTTTTTTTTCAGTATCAATTTTTTGGAATTTTTAAGTTAGAAAATGATAAATTAGAGCCCTATGACAAATTTTTATCCATTTGGAGCAAGATTTGACAAAAATTGCTTTGACACAGTTTTTGACACAGTTTTTTTGCTCTTGATTTAGTTTTTAAAACAAAACTATGTCAAAGAAAAAATTTTTTTTCAGTTTCAATTTTTTGGCAGTTTTGAGTTATAAAATGATTAAAAATGATAAATTAGAGCCCTCTGACAAATTTTTATCCATTCGGAGCAAGATTTGACAAAAATAGCTTTGACACAGTTTTTGACACAGTTTTTTTGCTCTTGATTTAGTTTTTAAAACAAAACTATGTCAAAAAAAAAAATTTTTTCAGTTTCAATTTTTTGGCAGTTTTGAGTTATAAAATGATTAAAAATGATAAATTAGAGCCCTATGACAAATTTTTATCCATTTGGAGCAAGATTTGACAAAAATTGCTTTGACACAGTTTTTGACACAGTTTTTTTGCTCTTGATTTAGTTTTTAAAACAAAACTATGTCAAAGGAAAAAATTTTTTTTCAGTTTCAATTTTTTTGCAGTTTTGAGTTATAAAATGATTAAAAATGATAAATTAGAGCCCTCTGACAAATTTTTATCCATTTGGAGCAAGATTTGACAAAAATTGCTTTGACACAGTTTTTGACACAGTTTTTTTGCTCTTGATTTAGTTTTTAAAACAAAACTATGTCAAAGAAAAAATTTTTTTTCAGTTTCAATTTTTTGGCAGTTTTGAGTTATAAAATGATTAAAAATGATAAATTAGAGCCCTCTGACAAATTTTTATCCATTTGGAGCAAGATTTGACAAAAATTGCTTTGACACAGTTTTTGACACAGTTTTTTTGCTCTTGATTTAGTTTTTAAAACAAAACTATGTCAAAGAAAAATTTTTTTTCAGTTTCAATTTTTTGGCAGTTTTGAGTTATAAAATGATTAAAAATGATAAATTAGAGCCCTCTGACAAATTTTTATCCATTTGGAGCAAGATTTGACAAAAATTGCTTTGACACAGTTTTTGACACAGTTTTTTTGCTCTTGATTTAGTTTTTAAAACAAAACTATGTCAAAGAAAAAATTTTTTTTCAGTTTCAATTTTTTGGCAGTTTTGAGTTATAAAATGATTAAAAATGATAAATTAGAGCCCTATGACAAATTTTTATCCATTTGGAGCAAGATTTGACAAAAATTGCTTTGACACAGTTTTTGACACAGTTTTTTTGCTCTTGATTTAGTTTTTAAAACAAAACTATGTCAAAGAAAAATTTTTTTTTCCGTTTCAATTTTTTGGCAGTTTTGAGTTATAAAATGATTAAAAATGATAAATTAGAGCCCTCTGACAAATTTTTATCCATTTGGAGCAAGATTTGACAAAAATTGCTTTGACACAGTTTTTGACACAGTTTTTTTTCTTCTATGATTTCAATGCAGTTTTTTTAAAATGATTAAAAATGATAAATTAAAAAAATTTTTATCCATTTGACACAGTTTTCAAAGAAAAATTTTTTTTAAGTTTCAATTTTTTGGCAGTTTTGAGTTATAAAATGATTAAAAATGATAAATTAGAGCCCTATGACAAATTTTTATCCATTTGGAGCATAATTTGACAAAAATTCTTTGACACAGTTTTTGACAACATGTAAATTAGAGCCCTATGACAAATTTTTATCCATTCGGAGCAAGATTTGACAAAAATTGCTTTGACACAGTTTTTGACACAGTTTTTTTGCTCTTGATTTAGTTTTTTAAACAAAACTATGTCAAAGGAAAAAAAATTTTTCAGTTTCAATTTTTTGGCAGTTTTGAGTTATAAAATGATTAAAAATGATAAATTAGAGCCCTCTGACAAATTTTTATCCATTCGGAGCAAGATTTGACAAAAATGTCAAAAATAATATTTTTCATTAAAATCAAAATTATTTTTTTTTGTGTGAAGTATAAAAAATTTAAAAATATCTTTTCACAAATAACTTTTAATTGCCTTTAAAATTAATTCTACCAACAATATTCAATAAAAAGTGAAAATTACTTCATTAGCATTAATTAATTTCTAATTTATGTTCATGTTTAATATAAAAATATCTTCTGGATTTTAATTTTCTGTATTAATTAATAAAGAAAGAAAAACACTTTAAAATTATTTCTTTAAATTGGTTTGAATAAAATCATTAAATTTGAGAATAAAATATTTTAAAGGAGTTTTTTCAATTTTTGAAAAAAAATTATTTTTTTAAAAATTATTAAATTTTATTAAAAAAAAAAAAATAAAAATGAAATAAATAAAAAAATTAAAAATAGATAATTTTTTTTAAAATGAACTTTCTCTTGAAAAATGTCAATGAAATTGTAAATAAATCATCTATTTTGTCTCTTCCAGCTAAAATTCGGTTGACAAAATTTTACACAACGGTAATGAAGACTCATCCGTTCATGGCAAAATTCGTGTCAAATTACATGTTTTTGTCATTTTAATTCAGCTCAACACGTTTTCCGTGTCTGTTTGTGAGCACTCCTCACCGCACAAATTTGCAAACAGAGCAAAATCACAGAGAGCAGCGTCCTTTTTGTTTGATTTGCGTGACAATAAAACTGCAACTCGTCACACACTCGACTTACCTTTCTGTATTTGACGACTTGGTACATTAGGCACAACGGGAATGGAAGTAATGTTGCGGTGCCCAACAGCCATCCAATGGCATCGGCCCATGCCGGGAACATGTACTGCTCGAAGTAAATCAAGTACGACGTCGCCCCGATATCGGTCAGTGTGAAAATGAAGACAGCCAGCGAGAAAATTGGCGTAATGATCATCCAAACGGCCCACCAATAACGTCGTTGCCATTTTCCGAGCTTCATTCCCATTTCCCACAAATTCTCGAAAATGCGATCCATGCCATAGACCCACGAAATGATGACGATCTGCGAGAAAAAACAAAAAAAAATGCGAAGAGAAAATTAATCACGGGATTAGAATCTCTCGCACGGGAATAACTCACCTCGCCAAAACCAATCAGCAGCACAGCCCACGACGCCGTATGCCAATCAAACAATGTAAATAAGTAAATACCGCCGTTGCAGACCATCGGCAAAGCGGCGAGGAAGCAACATAAACAGGTACCGAGTGTAACCTGAGCGCGCGTCGGCATGAAAATGAAATAAAAGAAAAACACACAAATAAATGAGAGAATTAATGAAAAGGTTATTGATTTGGGATTGACTGTTGTTCTTTGTGTGGTATTTCGACGTGTTTGTGCAAAGCAAATTGAAAAATACGATTTGTATTGACTTTTGGTTGCGAAATTTAATCACAAAAAGCTTTTGTTTGGCTGATTTTTGTGACAAAGGAATCGGTTTTTAGTTAAAAATTATTTTTTGAGCAATTTTAAATTTTGTCCCAATGCACATTTAAAAATTTCTTAAATATTATTTAAAAGTTTTAAAGCAGATTTTTATATTTTCAAAAGAATTTTTAAAAAATTTGAAATTTTTACCCAAAAGCAAATTTTTTTTTATGACTTGAAATAAATTTAAAAAAAACATATTTGAAATATTTCCCCAATGAACATTTTTACTTTTTTTAGTCCCAATGCACATTTAAAAATTTATTTAAGATATTTTTTAAAAGTTTTAAAGCAGATTTTTATATTTTCAAAATAAGTTGAAAAAAATTTAAAATTTTTGCCCAAAGCAAATTTTGAAATATTGTCCCAATGCAAATTTTCATTCATTGTCCCAATGCACATTTTAAAATGTCTTCAAAGCATATTCTAAATTTTTTTAAAGAAAATTCGTACTTTTCGCTTCATTTCTCCTTAAAAATTTCCCCCATAACACATTTTGAAAGTTAATAAAGTGAAATTTTTTTAAATTTTTTCCCAATACACATTTTAAAAATTTATAAAAATATTTTATATATTTTGAAATTTCGCTTATTATAAGTTTTTCAGTTTCTTTACTGCGGTTATTTCGAATTTTTGTCTCAATGCATATTTTGAAATTCTTGCAAACATAATTAATTAAGCCCAGTGAACATTTTAAGTTCAAAAATTCAAAGGAAATTCACTCATTGGTTAGAATTTTTGGCCCAAAACGCATTCTGAATTATTATCCTAATGCACATTGTGAAAATTTTGCCTGAATTGATATTTAACCATTTTTGACCCAATGCACATTTTATTTTTTTTTTTGTAATATTTTTAAATATTAAAAAAAAAATATTTTCGAAAATTGATTGAAATTCTTAAAAAAAATATTAAAAATGTAAAAACCTAAAATTATAAAAGTACTTGAAAGCTAAGCTTTCGGTTTGTGAAATCTTCTTAACATAAGAAATGCAAAATCTCCAAATTTCGCTAATGACGTTCATTTAAATCGATGAGCTTTATTATAAATCTGCAGTTGAAATCCTTCAAAAATATTATTCAAAATTGAAAATTTCCTGTAATGAGCTTATCTTATTGCTGCATAATTATCTAAAACTTTCATTCGGTAAAAAGAAACGAAACGAAGGAACAAAATAACGAGAATTCGTCGAAAACATCCTTAATTCCCGGATTATTTTCAATTATAATCGGATTTGCTTGTTTTCGCATTTATTGCTTTACAAAAAAAAAAAAAATTGAAATTCTCCTTACCCGCCATTGATGTCGCCGTAAATGCGGCCAATGATCGATGACAGCTGTATTGATTGCCTCAATGCCGGCAAATTGAGATCCGATGCCCAATATGAACATCATAATGAAAAAGAGAACAGCCCATAGTTGCGGAAATGGCATGAGAAGAACCGCTTCGGGATATGCAATGAATGCTAATCCGGGTCCTTGCGTAACGACATCTTCGATATTGACGCCCATGGAGTGCGCCATGAAACCCAAGATGGCGAAGATGGAAAAACCCGCGAAAATTGCCGTGAATGCGTTTGTAATGGAAACCGCGACGGCATCGAAATGCGAATTGTTATTGAATTTGTTGAAGGATGCGAGGGTGATGAGGGATCCACAACCGATACCTGAAATATTTTAAAAGAAAAATAATAAAATAAAATTAGCCCAATGCACAATTTTAGTTAAATAAAAATTTTAGATTTTCAGTTTTTTAAAAATATTTAACCCAATGCACATTTTAAAGCTTAAATATTAAATTCAATTTTTTTTGACCCAATGCGAATTTCAAATATATCCCAATACACATTTTGAATTTTTTTATCAAATAAAAATTTCAAATTTAATCCCAATGCATATTTTTAATATGTTTTACGTTAAAAAATAATTTTATTAAATAAAATTTAATTTAAATTTAGATTTTTTTCATATTTGAAATTTTCATCCCAATGCACATTTCAAATTTTTTATCCAATTAATTTTTCAAATTTCATCCCAATGCATATGTTTTGTTAAAAAAAATTTTATTAACTAAAAAATTAAATTTTAGATTTTCTTCTTAAAATTTTCAAAATTTGTAAAAATTTTTAAATTTTAAAAAAAAATTAAATTTTCGATTTTCTTCTTAATTCATATATTTGAATTTTTTGACCCAATGCACATTTTGTTTTTTTTTTGCAAATACAAGCCCAATTCAAATTTTAAAAATTTTTTAACGTGCTTTAATAAAATTTAAATTAAAAAATAAAATAGAATTAATTAAAATTTAAATTTAAAAAAAAAATTAAAATTTGTACCTAATGCACATTTCAAACTTTTGACCCAATGAGCATTTCAGAATTTCATCCCAATGCAAATTTTGAAAAATTTTAACCACGTGATTGATTTTTTATGACTTTCTTTTTAATTTGCATTTTAAATTTTTTACCCAATGAAATTTTTTAAAAATTTGACCCAATGCACATTTAAAAAATTTGATCCCAATGCACATTTTGAATTTTTTAACTACTTTTTTTCATGAAATTCGTTTTAAATATTTATGAAAACTTACCGAATGAGTAGAAAACTTGCGATGCCGAGTCTGCCCAAACATCAGGTTCTAAGAGTTTACTCCAATCTGGTTTAATGTAAAACCAGATGCCATTAACGGCACCCGGTAACGTGGCACCCCTAATCAGCAGTACTGTGAGAATTACATAAGGAAATAATGAGGTAAAATAAACCACCTTTCCAGCTGTTTTTATGCCTTTAATGACGCAAAAGAAGGCAAGGGTCCATGCGAGAGCCAAGCACAGAACAAGTTGCCATCTCGGATAGCCCCAATTATTCCAATCGGCGTCACCGAGTCCCAAGAGATATTCACTGAAAGATTTTTTCTCTTAAATTTTCGATTTTTCTTGAAAAAAAATTTTTTTTTTACTTGTAATACTCCTCTGACGCCAACGTTCGATTAACGACTTCCTTCAGCGGAACCAAATCCGTTCCATTGAGACAAAAACTCGCATTTTGCGCTAAAAATCCCTTCATGCCGCAAATTTCGCTCATCGCGGTACATTTTTTGCCCCAAAAAATCAAATCATTGGCATCGTTCGTGTTATTTACCTTGCACGCCATTTCCTCTACCGAACTGAAGCATCCTAAAAAAGTTTAAAAAAAAAATGTTAAGAAAAATTCTTTTCGCACATTTAGAGAAGCATTTGCCGTTATACTAAAATCAGGTTATTACTGTCAGAGTTGAACGAATGGGCGCACGAGCCCCATCCGAGAACGGCGTCAAATGATGAGAACAAGTAGAAGAGAATCCATGAGATGATGACCATGTAGTAGATTGTAACGAGTGTGATGACGACAAGAGTGCAGTAACCCAAGCCCGTGAAGAAGGGAGCCATTCGAGCGTAGGCTTTGTTGGGACCCATGCCAGCAAATTGACCAACGACGAGTTCGGCGAAGAAAATTGGAAGACCGATGATGAACACCATCAAGAAATACGGGATGAGAAAGGCTCCTGTAATAAAAAAATTGAAATTTTAATGAAATAATTGGAAAAAATTTTTTTTTTAAAGAATTCAGAGTAATTATTTAAATAAATAATTATGTACATATATATCAATTTAATTATAAAATATTTCGAATTATTTACATTGTTTGTTAATGAAAAGGGTTTAAATGCATTTAATGTGTTAACAGTGCAATTTAAAATTTTCTTCCTCATTTATTATTTTTTTATAATGAATAAAAGTAAGAGGTAATTAAATTCAAATGAAAAAAAAAAATTAAATAATAAAAAAAATGAGAAATTAATAATAATAAGAAGAAGATTTTTTTTAATAAGAAAAATTTTGACATTTTAATAAAAAAAAATTATTTACCATTTAATAAATAATTAAATATTGTAATTTCAAAAAAATAAAAAAATCAATAATTTTTTTTTTAATTTTTTAACTTTTTTTAAATTTTTTTTTCATAACTACAATTTTTTTATTTAAATTCTTATTTTTTTATCAAAATAATATAATTTTATTTAATTAATTATTTAATTATAATTATTTATTTTAATATAATTAAATAAAATTTGAATAAAAAAATAAATATTTATTTAATGAATAATTTAATATTTTTTTTTTAAATTTTAATATTAATTATTTTATTTTCTTCAGAGTAAAATATTTTTTTTAATTTTTTTTCTCAAGCATTTTTAAATACAAAATAATATTAATTTTCTTATAAAAAAAAAAATTAAAATAAATTATTAATTTTATTCATTTATTTTTAATTTTCATATTATTTTTTGTTATTTGAGAAAAAAAAAAAATTGTTTAATATTTTTTTTAATATAAAAAATACAAATTATTTAATTTTTTGAATAAAAAAATAAATTTAGCAATTATAAATAAATAAAATTAAAAAATTTGTAATTTTTAATTATTTATTAAATTCTTTATATTGAATTTTAATTTTATAAATTAATTATTTAATTACGCTTAAATTTTTTTGAACTTTTTTTTAAATAAAAAAATAATTTATCAATTCAATAATAATTTAATTTATTTTTTTCGACTTAAATAAATAAAATTAATAAATAATTTTTAAATTATTATTTCGATATTAATTAAAATCGTTTTAAATTTCACTTAAAATTTTTTTTTTATTTAAAATTAACATGAAAATATTTTTTTATAATCTAAAATGAAAAAAATAAAATTTGATTTTATTTTATATTTTATTTAATTTGCCTCAAATAAAAAATAATAAATAAATAAATACAAAAAAAATTCTTAACAAAAATTGTCAACAAAATTAAATTCCTGAAAAACTTCTACAAAACTCTTTTACGTCATAAAATTCCAAAAAAAAACAAAACAGAACAAAAAACTTGAAAATAAACAAATTATTATTATTATTTAAAACATTCTCGTATTTATTTATTATTTGTTTGTTTATTTTATATTTATTCAGATTTTCACCGTTTTAACTTCTTCATTTCCCTCCTATTTTTTTGTCCGTAGATGCAATTTGTATCGCTTTCTACCTTTTCGCAAACGGAATTTATTTATACATTTTACAAGTTTACACCAAAACAACACTCTTGCATTTTCTGTGTGTGCAGAAGTTTTGCGATAATTTATGCACTTTATAAACTAACGTAAATCATAAGTTTGCATGTTTAACTTGTTTTTTAGCTTTTTCTTTTTTTTACCGTTGATCTAAAGCTAGAATAAAGACATTTTTCGGGTTTCGGGTAATTTTGTATGGAAAATTCCGCAAAATAAATAAATAAAATCGAATGAAAAAGAATTTTTAATTAAAATTTATTTTGAACCACAATAAAATCAAATTAAGTGCAAAATGTAATGATTTTCTATGGGAAATTATTTTATCGGGGAGTGTCGTGCATTTTCTCTCCCATTGTTTGCATTCGATTTATTTTTGATTATTTGTTTATGTAATTGTTGGGTAATTGTAAACAAAATTTATAATTTATTGTTTGCAAAAGTTTTCAACATTTTTTTTTTGGTAAATTATTTAATTAATTTTTTTTTCCTTTTCTCGAGAAATGGATTTATTCTGGATAAAAACGAGCCTCTTGTCACGTTATTCGTGTAAAAAAAAATAATTTTTAATCCAATTACAACTGGTTCGCTAGAGTTGTCAATTAATGTGTAGCCCAACAATACGCGTCACGTCACACCCATAATAATAATAAAATAAATAAACATCGCGCGCAAAATTGTTCAACTAAAATTTAATTTACGAGTCACATGTGCTTAATTGAAGCGAGTGAAAAAATTTTTTTTTCGCATTTTTTGTAATTGTGATATGTATCTGTCAAATTTATTTCACTCTCATATCAATTGAACTCAATTAATTTTGATGTGTCTCATCTGAATTTCTTTATTTCTTTTTGAGCTGTATTTATTGTTATTTGTTTGTTTTTATTTTTAAAAAGCGCAAAACAATAAAATTTTTGATGGGTCGTGATGAGCCAAAAAGTGATCATTTTGAGTGACCTTGAGATTTGACAAGTTATGAGTTTTTTTTCTTAAATTAACTAATTGGTTTGAGTTATTTTTATCGTTTTGGAGTGAAGAAGAAAGTCAACGAGGGTCAACGAACATTGGACTCGATTTTTTAGTAAATTAATTTGTTTTTTTTTTTAATTTGAAAAAAAATATTTTTAAATTTTTCAACGGTAATTTTTTGAATTGACATTTGAGTTAAATTTTTTTTTGAAAATTTATATTTTTGACATTTTTCAAGAACTTTTAAAAAATTTTTGTTTTTTATGATTTTTGATAAATGGCAAAAAATTAAATTTTTGAATAAATGTGACAGTTCAAATGAATGTCAATTTAAAAAATATCCGTTAAAATTTTATAAATATTTTCTCATATAAGAAATTAATATTTTTTATAAATTATGTAAAAATAAATATTAATTATGAAATTAAAAAAAAAATAAAATAAAAAAAATAACTAATAAAAATAAATCATATATTAAAATATAAATAAAAAAAAATATTAAATTTTAAATATTAAATATGTATTAAATTAAAAAAAAAATGTTAAAAAAAATAATTTTTAAAAATTAAATTCAATAAAACTTCTATTAAATTTTTAAAAATATTTTTTTATGAATAAATTTAACAGTTTTATTAATTTCAATTATCATTAAAAAATTTAAATTATTATTTTTCGCAGAATTTCCAAACATTTTCTCAAACAAAAATGAATTAATTTTATTATATAATTTTAAAATAAAAAATATTATTTTAAAAATTAAAAACAAATAATAAAATTAGAATAATAAATTTTGAAAGTAAATAAAATATTAAAAAAAATTCAATAAATAATAATTAAATAAAAAATTAAAATTAAATGATATTTTAAAAAAAATAATTTATTAAAATTTATTTCATTAAAAATTTAATTAAATTTTAATTTTTTTTTAAACAGTCAATTTTTCTTTGTCAGTAATTTTTTTTATAAAATAATATTTATAGTTCAGTTCAATTTAAATTTTAATTATTTTTTATTTAATTAAAAATCAATTTAAAATAATTCAAATTAAAAAATTTAAAAAAAAAATAAAACTTACGAAAAAAAATATTTCATAAAATCCTATAATTTTTTTTAAAATATTTTAATTTAAAAATCTTTTATTTGTTATTAATTATTTTTTATTATTATTTTTAATTAAAAAATAATTTAAAAAAAAATTAAAATTTTAAAAAATTATTAAATTAAATAAAATAATATTTTTTAAAAATAATTTCATCTGTTTTTAAATAAATTTCAAAAAGGTGTGAGAAAAAAAATCAAATTAATTTCTGTCAATAACACAGAAAACTGCGATTTTCATTAAAATGTGATTACACGCGAAATCATTCACGCTTTATCGCGCTCTCGAAAAACGAGAAAATTTCAGTTTAATCACACAATTATCCGATCAAATGACGTTTAATTGGTTGCCGCTATAATTGCATCACCCGGCATCGCGCGATGATGATAATCTTATTATGAGATGCGTTTTTCCGCTTTTTCCCCAAATTATGTATCGTTTAACGCCAAATGAGACTATAATTCACTGCTTGAGTGCCTCGCTTATGTGGCGGAGGTCAAGTGTTAAAAAAAAGTTGTTCAAGTTCAGATTCAAAAAAATTTCATCAACAGTTGGAATGAACAACATTTTAATTAAAAATACCATGTTTAATAATTAAAAAGGACAAAATTGTTAATTAACACGAAATGATGATGATGATGAAACTTACCGCCGCCATTTCTGTAGACCAGATGAGGAAAGCGCCACACATTGCCCAAACCAATGGCATAATTAATGCATGACAGCACAAATTCAATTGGTTTTCCCCATTTATCACGTTCAGGTATCAATTTGTCGGCCGACGATGCGGATCCGAAGGTTTGATCGGATGCCGAGGACGTGAGTGTCGACTTGCCGCCCGGGCTTTGTGCTTTCTGCAACGAGAGAGACATGAAAGGAAAGTTAATCAGATAATTTTGACAAAGGCAATAAAAGGGAGGCAAATGTTACATGTGTGCTCCGGAAAAAAAGTAGGACATGTAATTCTCATTAAATCTCTCATTTGTATTCAAACATTTTATGCAAATTATGCAATTTTATTTTTGCCATGAGAGTTTTACTCCTTTTTTAAGAGAGCATCGTCTTTCGGGTGATGCCAGACAATAAAAAAAGGGAAAAAATCGCATTACAAAAAGTGACTGTTTATGGCAAGTAAACGTGGGAGAGGCAGAAGAGGCGAACAACGAGATAGTTGTAATCAGATTGAAAAGTGCTTAGTTTAAATACCGTAACGTAATGGATTAAGTAAGACAAATATCTATGGACACGCGCACACACGATGACGAGATGACTCGTATGAAAAGCATCAGATTTCTCGATGAAAAATTTCTCTTTTGTGTGTTTTTCTCATGTTCTATTCATAGTTTTCGTACGACTCGGTATGGGTATGCGATTTAACTATTTATTTTGTACCAAAGCACTGTGGGGTGAAAATGTTTAAAATTTTGTAAAAAAAAAGTAGATTTAATTTAAAAATTTTTTTTTGAAGAATCTTTCTAAAAGATTTTTATAATTTTTTTAATTCAGTAAATTTTTTTAAATTTTATATTTTTTTTTAATTTTAGTAAATTATTTTTTTAAAAATTTTATAATTTTTAATTTTTATAATTTTTTTTAAATTTTCATGAACTTTTTTAAAATTGTCATAATTTTTTTTTAATTTTCTGAAAATTAATCCTCAGAATTCATCGTCATATATCGTGAATCCTTTGAAGGTCATTTGAAAGTTATTTTCATTCAAACTAAACAAAAAAAATCTAAATTTAAATTTTCTTAAAAAATTTGACAGTTCTTTATAAACGTCAATTAAAAAAAAAAATAGCGTAACAAATTAAAAAAAATAAATTAATTTTTCATTAAAAAAATGATTGTGATATAAAAAATAATTAATAAAATTTATTTCATTAAAATTATAATTAAATTTTTTTCTTAATAAATTTGACAGTTTTCAAAAAAAATAAAATTTTAAAAATTAAAAAAAAAAAATTAAAAAAATTAAATTTTCAATTAACATTTTCTCATAAAAAAATAAATTGAGAAAAAATATATTTTAAAATAACAAAAATAATTTTTTTAAATTTATTTCATTAAATATTTAAAAAAAAATCAAAGATTTTGACATTTAAAAAATAAAAAGTTAAAAAAATAATTAATTTAAAATATCAACAATTATTTCCAAAAATTTAATTCATTAAAAATTAATTTAATTTTTTATTAATTAATTTAAATATTAATTTATCTTTAATTTATTGTAAAACCTTTGAAGGTCATTTGAAGGTTATTTTCATTTAAACTGAAACAACCTGTAATTTTTGATCAATTTGAAGCTAAAAATCATCAAATAGGCTTTCAAAATAAAAATTACGGATTTTTTACGTATTTTTATATTTTTCAATTTTTAATCAGAAAATTCATCAAAAAGACTTCCAAAGAAATTTTGCGTAATTTTTATCATTTTCAGGCTTAAAAATCTTTAAATAGGCTTTCAAGCTTCAAGAACCATCAAAATAAAATTTCCATGTATTTTTTTCATTTTCATTAAATTTTAAACCCACAAAAACACTTCAAGGTCATTTCAAGGACAAATCAAAAAAATGTTCAATTTTCATTCGATTTCATCCCGCTGTGCCACACACTATATTAACCCAATATGCAGTAAAATACTTTTCTATTGTGAAGTTGAGGAAAACTTTTCAAATCTACTTTTGCGGTTTACGAAACCTTTGTTACTCAACTTTATCTTTTGTCTTTTTGTGCATTCCACATTTGCAGCTTGTTGTTTTTTTCTCTTTTCGTCGTCATTATTTCCAAAGTTGCACAAACATGGCAATAAAGATAATGATCATTCGCTGCAAAATGATGACATTTTATGACAACTTTTTTTATGAAAAGCTGACCCAATTTTTTTTCTTTTGCTCCTCTTTTGTTTTGTCCTTTAACCCAAATCCGTCAATTGATCGCCATTGTCTCTCTTCGTGGCGGACAACAATCAAATAATAACTCTGGAGAGAGCAAAAAAGAATCACAACCGAGACAATTTACAGTTGAATGAACGTGGAATGGCGCAAAAAAAAACAAAAAATTGATTGGTTTTCTGCATTTTTCTGTTCTTTTACTTTTGTATTCGAGAATTGAGCATTAACTAAAAAACAAAAAGTTTCGTCGTCCGATGACAATTTTTGTTGTTGTTTTTTAACTTTGTCTTTTTCTGTGTTTCGAGTTACGTAATAATCAGGACGACGACATGCCGAGAAAGAGAGCTTAGATGTGGATAAAAAAAGTTTGATACTTTTGGTCTATCCTTGTTGTTGAGTTGTCTGAAATTTTAAATAAATTCACTGAAAATCACAGAGACAAAAGTTTTTCTCTTCTTGTCAGTCACTTTATTGGTCTGTTGGTTTTTCTTTATTTACAATTTATAAATTGTTTTTTCGAGAAATTTAATTTTGAATGGAGACGGTTGGTTAATTTTTAAAATTAAAAAAAAAAAAAAATTTCAATGGAGACGGTAGGTTAATTTTAATTTTGAGATGGTTGGTAAATTTTTAATATTTAAAAAAATAATTAAAAATAGAAAATTTTTATTTTATTTTAAATTAATTTTAAATAATTAAAAAGTGAATTTTTAAATTAAAAAAAAATAATTTTTAATGGAGACGGTTGGTTTATTTTTAATTTTTTTTTAAATTTAATTAAAAATGGAGAAGGTTGGTAAATTTAGAATTTTTTTAAAAATGAAATTTTTTAAATTGATAAAAAAATGAATGGAGACGGTTGGTTAATTTTTAACATTAATAAAAAAAAAAATAATGGAGACGGTTGGTTAATTTTAAATGGAGACGGTTAGTAATTTTTTTTATAAAAATTAAATTTTTAATGGAGACGGTTGGTTAATTTTTCAACTTTTTATAAAAATTTTACAAAAAATGGAGGCGGTTGGTAATTTTTTAAAATTAATTAAAAATGGAAACGACATGTACTTTTTAGGGAAATTTTTATTTAAAAATCGTTCAATGACTCTTGCTCCATATTTCACAATAAATTTGCTTATCTTAATGAATCATTTTCGGACTAAATTCATTTTTTAATCAAATTCCACGATAAGCACTTATCTACGAAATACGAGACTCGTGTCTATGACGCGTGCCCAGGTAAGAATTTTTTTATCTCTCACTTGAAAAAACATGCCATCACAATATTTGTCTTAGAATTTCAACGTAATTTATGAATTTTATTTGTTTGTCGAACAAAAAAAAAACATCGAGAAACACAAACAAAAATAGCACAAAAAATATTTATTTACAATTATTTTCGATCTTCCCTTTTTCGATGATTTTCTGACTACTAAAGTAAAAATCCCTTCAATGTCAATGACGAACGAAAAAAAAAAAAAAAATTACCTCATCATAAAAATTTGATGAAATGCTGTAAAAATTGCCGTTGTCTGCGTTGTTGTTTAATAATGTCATTTAATTTTATTACGAATTTTATTGTTAGGGAATTTCTACGTGCAACGAAGCAGCAGCAGCAAAGTAACGAGAAGGGAGGAAAATTTCGTCGGAGGAGAAGGTTTCGCGCGATCAACCTTTAACGCCCGCCTGCGAAAAATTAACTGAACACCTTGAATTTATATCAGAAAAATCTTGTCTTTTCGGCTTACTTTGTACTTGTGTGATATACTTAGACGCGACACGAAGCCGCTTTCATAAAAGTCGTATCTCGTGTGAGAAAGCAACGAAGAAGAGATTTTTTAATAACAGCGGTAAAAAATATAAATCTTGCATACGACAAGAAAAAAAAATTTCATTGAGAATTTTTTTCTTACAATTATTTTTAGTGCTGTATAACAACGTGAAATTTTAAGGTAAATATTGAAAAATTTTGAGCGCATTTTTTTCGATTTAAAGATTTTTTTTAAATTTTTAATTTTTTTAAAAAAAATAATTTTTAAAATTTTTTTTTCATTTTCTTATTTTTAAAAAATTTAATTTAAACAATAAAATTAGAAAAATTAAATGAGAAAAAAATTTATAAATATATTTTTATTTTCTTATTTTTTTAATTTTTTATTTTCGATTTATAAAAAAAATATTTTTTTTTATTTTTTAACAATTTTAAAAATTTAACCTAAAAAATATTTTAAAAAAATTAAATTAATAAAATTTGTAAATTTTAGTAATTACAATTTTATTTAATTTTTTTGGTTTTTCAAATAAAATAATTTAAAAAATAAATAAAATAAAAATATTAAAAATTGAATTAAAATAAAATTAATTAAAATTATTAAAAAAAAAATTAATTTAAATTATTAAAAAAAGAATAAAATAACTAAAAAAAATATTTCACTTTTTAAAATAAAAAAAAAATATTTTAAATTATTTTAATTTTTTTATTATTAAATTAATTATTTTTAAAAATTTTTAATTATTTTAAAAAGACTTCTCAAGAGCATTTAATCGATTATTTTTTAAAAATTTTCAAAAATGCGTTAAAAAAAAGAAAAAAATATTATAAAACATGTTAAATGTGATAATATTTTTAATGGTTGTTGGTATTTGACGACGTGTGACGTATTTTGGCGTCTTGTGACCAGTTGTTGTTGTTATTGTTCTGTTTATATTTGTAAATATCTATCTGCGCGAGTAACTCACTCACTCTTTCGCACCAAAACAGAAAAAATAAGAAAGTTCTTAAATATTATTGTTCAGCGCAAAAAAACCGCTAAAGGTGTCAACTAACCATCTGTCATTACCGCTGATGAGGAAAAGACGAAAAGTGGGCCAAAAATCTCGAAGGTTGACAAAAAATGTCAAACAATTGTTCTTCAATTACACTTTTCTAAATAATTATGATTTATTTGCCAGCTTTCTAATCACGAGCAAGACTCATACTATCATAGCCAATGAGTCGTTCAACAGGAAACAAGAGCAGCTGAATCACATGGTCAAACACATTTAAAGAGAAAAAAGAAAAAAAAATGTAAAAAATTGCTCACTTCGATGTAATGACAGAAGAATTTCAAGTTTATTTTATTATGCTATCTAAAAATAGGCTGAAATCTCGTGCGTACGTGAGCTAATCGCACGTAGACACAAAAAAAGTGTTTAAATAAAAAATATACAACAATACAATAAGTGGGGGCTTGTGATGTTTATTTTATTATTATTTTTTTTTTTTTTTATGAGAGAGAAATTTTTTTCGCGAATATTTACTTTTTTTCTCATTAAAAATTGAAGAGTATTGAAATCGTATGTGATGTTTTTTATTTTTAATTATTTTTTTTATGAGTGTTCCAGTTGAAACATTTTATTTTTATTTATAAATAAAAAAAATGTATAAGATGATTAACGATGAGTCATTGTTTCGTCAGAAAATTTTTACAATTTTTAAAGAGAAAAAAAAAATAATAAATGTGAATTTTGGTTAAAAGTGTATTTTTATTAATATTTTTAACTGAAAATCAATGATAATTATTTTATTTAAAATTAATTTTTATTTTTTTAAAATTAATTTATTTCTTCAATTTTCAAAAATTCGTAATTAAAAAAAAATAAAATTCACAATTTTTTATTAATAATAAAATAAATATTAATATTTTAAGAATATTTTAATTTTTATATTAAAATTTTTTTTTTTAATTTTTTATTATTTAAAAAATTAGGCACAATAGTTAATATTTTAATTATTATAAAAAATTAGGTAATTTAATTTATTTAAAAAAATAATTTTAATATATTTCTTTACAGTGAAAAGGAAAATTAATAAAAAAAAATTAAAATAATAAAAATATATTATTTTTTAAAAGAAACGTATTTTCTATAATTTTTAAAAATTCATAATTTTAATAAAAATTAAATCTTTTTTTTTATTTAAATAATTTAAAATATATAAATATTAATACTTTTTTATTTTAAAAAAATTTTTTATCTTTCTTAAAAAATATTTAAAAAATTTATAATTTTATTTAATTTATATTTTTTTAGAATTAAAAATTGTCTTTTAACTCACATTAGTTAATTATTATTTAAAAAAATAATTTAATTTATTAAAAAAAAAAAATATTTTTTTTATTGATTTTTATACAGAAAAGGAAAATTAATAAAAAATCTATTTATTGATTTTAATTGATAAAATTAATTTTAAAAAATTAAAATAAAATTAATTTGAGTTCAAAAAAATTAATATTTAAAATTTCAATTTAATTTTAATAAAATAAATGTTTTAAACAATTTTAAATTAAAAAAAAATATTTTTTTTATAATTTTTCTTTACAATCAAATAAAAAAATTATTTAAAAAAATTTAAAAATAAAGAAAAAAAATTTAATTAATTTAAAATTAATATTTAATTATTAAAAAAAATAAATATTATTTAATATTTTTTTAAATTATTTTTTTTATCTGATTTAAGGAATTTTGATTCAAATAAATTACGAGAGTAAGCTTGCCAATTTTTAATCAATCAGATCAGTCAATTTTTTTATCTTATCAAAAATTGACGACACATTCTTCATCCATCACCTTTTCTAATCAGACATTGCTTCCGTATTTCCTTCAAGGTCGATGTCGACGTGCCTGAATGAATATTTTTTTTATATTTTTATTTGAAAAAAAATTGCATAAAACCCCTTTTTTCGTTATTTGCATAAAAGATGACATGACGCAATATTTTATTTTATTTTTTTAAGAAGATTAACTTTTATTTGATGCACAAACATTACCTCGCCGACAAAAAAGTATTATTTGCACGAGCTTCATTAAATAAAATCCGCACAGATTTTCCCTCTCATAAAAATGTTTCTCGTAAATTACGATTTTTTTTTCGTTTTTCTTTTTTTTTTATTTAATAATAAAATGTACTACAGAACGCCAACGCAATAAAATTATTGCCCTGATAAAGTTTTTTTTTTCGTTGTTGTTGTCTGCTTTGGGTGTAAAAAGATAACTTGCGCGCACCACAAAAGATTACACAAGATTTTACGATGCAATAAAACCGAAAAATTATCAAAGCTCCAAAGAAGGAAAAACAGGTTAAGGTGAAAGTTGTTTTTTTTTCGGTTCTTGAATAATTTCCATACGAATTATCGTCACTTGTTGCGCTTTTCTTACGAGAGCAAAAAAAAATATTTAAAAAATTTCTACTTACCGCATTTCCAGCGTAGGTGTCGGCTGTCATGTTTATATTTTACTTTTTTTGCAACTTTTTTGTACTTAGAATTAATACCAGTAATATCGAAAAATCACGTTACACTTAAAAAATACAACAAAATCACGAATTATCACTTTTTTTGGTTTTGTGGAGTGGAAAAATGTCTCTTTTTCACGTAAAGCGAGTTCTAGAAGAACTCCGAGGCTGTCAGGAAGGCGTGCAAAAACACAACAATGTACAAAATTGCCTGGCGAGACTGCATGCGAGGTGTGGTATTCAACATTAAGACCGAAATATTGAATATTTTTTAATTAACAAAAAACACTTGACGTGTTTTAATTTTTTTTTTATTTTATTTTTTAAGCTTTTTTGGTGAAAAAAAAATTTTTTTTTTGCAGAAAATTGCTTAAAAGAATGATGTAATTAATAATAAAAAAAAATATTAATAATTATTTGCAGACGCTTCCGATGCTTACGCGACGAAGTTCAAACATTAAATAGTTTCATTCACAGTCTGCCGAGCGGATTTTAAATATAGAAGGCATGTGTGCGATACGTTCGATGCGATTTCTTCGAAAGACAGACTTTTTTTTTGTATGGCAGTAGAATGGGATAGTGATTCATTTGGCTCGTGGGGGGTTCACGAGTTAATGTTTTTTTTTGTTTTTGCGAGGAAAAAAAATCACGTGAGATGACGTCATTTGGAAATTTATGAAATATTGAGGTAAGAAAAAAAATTTTTAAAGAATTTTTCAGTTGAAAATTTTTAATTAAATTAATTTTTTGCTTAAATTTATTTTTTAACATTTTTAACGGTCATTTTTTAAATTAACATTTACGAATTTTAAATTATAAATTAACGAATAAAAAATAAATTTTTTTTGTCTCTTAAAGATTTTAAAATATACCTATTATTTAAAATCAACAAAAAAATATTTTTAAATTTTTACGGTCATTTTTATGAACTGACATTTAAACATTTAAAACTAAAAAAAATAATTTTTACAATTTTTTTGTAATTTATATCTAAATGAAATTTCTTTAAAAAAAATAAAAATAAAATTTAATCAAAAAAAATTTTTTAAATTATTAAAAATATATAAAATTTATAAAAAAAATAACGGTAATTTTTTCAATTGATAATTCAAGTAAACTTTTAAAAAATTAGCAAAATTTATTTTTTTGAAAATTTTTAATTAATATTTATGACCTTTGAACTTAATTCAATAAAAATTTTAGAATGAATTAGCAAAAAACGATTTACAAATTTTTAATGGTCAAATTTTGAATTGACATGCATTTAAAAACTAAAAAAAAATAAATAAATGTTTAGCAATTTCATTAATTTTTGAACAAAAATCTCTCGAAACCTTATCTTGAATTAAATAAAAAAAAATAAAATTTACAACGGCAATAAATTGACATTTACAATTTTTTTATTTAAAATTAACAAAATAAAAAAAAAAAATAATTTTTTAAATTTTTTTCAAATTACTTATAATTTCTATTTATTTATTTTTTTTTTTAAATTTGCTTAAAAATTTTTTTAAAACTAATAAAATAAAATAAACAAAATTTTAAAAAAATAAAACAAAAAAAAAACTAAAAAAATAAAAATAAATTTTCAGAATAAAAACAAAAATTTTAATTTATATCAAATTTAATTAATTTCTTGCGATTTCTAACTGAAATTTTAATTTTAATTAACGAAAAAATAATTTTTAAATTTTTAACGGCTTTTTTTTGAATTGACATTTAAAAATTTCAAGTTTATAAATAAATAATAAAATTTTTTTTTTAAATAATTTTAAATTAAATTTTATGATTTTTGAACCTAATTTAACAAAAATTTTAGATTGAATTAGCAAAAAACGATTTAAAATTTTTTAACGGTCAAATTTTGAATTGACATTTACAAATTTTCATTTAAATCAATAAATAAAAAGACAAAATTCAACTAAAATTCTTCAAAAACCTTCCATAAACTAATTTTTATTCAAAAAAATTATCTCTATTCCGCCCTAATGGCTCCTCAAGTACACTCGATCGTTTCTGTGTTCATGCCAGATTCTAATTTACAATCCACAGGCCATACGTTAAAATAACTCACGACAAAAAAAAATCGCACACAAGCATTCAATTGAACGGCGTACAATAAATTAAAATTTATCTGTGACGTCACTGACATTCGTGGCGCTTACTAAACGTGTATCGACGCTACAATTGACGATAATTCTCTTTATCAATTAAAAAAGTAACAAATTGATAAAAAATATCGAAAACGTGAATTTTGATCAAAATTTTAACCGAGCAACGTTACATGATGTTGTCAAGTTAAGTTGCGGCGGCGGCGGTTAAACCGAAGAAGGTCAATTACTGAAATTAAAAAAAAAAAATTAAATGACTTTTCCCAAAAATACCGAGAAAATTTATCCGAAAAAGGGACCGTCTTAACTAATTTATTGCCTGTAACCACATTTGACAGTGTCACGTAGTAATTTGGGGTCTTTGACGAAATCGGTCCGTTATCCAGTCAAGTGTGTCACTTTTATTGGCGTGTATGTGTTTCCAGCAATTAGCACTCTATTAATTAGTGTTAATATCCGTATTTATTGCTAAAATAAATGTTTTTGCTGACAATGTTGTGGTTTTTTGCGTGCCATACGCTTCGATTTTCTGTTAGAAATTCCATACGGGATCCAGTCATGGATAACCGATAATATGTAAAACGAATTAGTTTTTGGGTTTTTGTTGTTTTGCGGGAAAATTGTTTGCGGAGAAAGTAAATAAATGCCGGGGATTACAACTTTTTGGTTTGAACAAAAAAAAATTTTTTTTTCTTATCAATGAAATTTTTTTTTGAAGTAAAACGAAGTCAAAGTCAAACCAAATGATGAGTAATTATTGAGGTTACATTCGACACTTTGTCAATGAAGTAAAAATTTGTAAAGATAACTGACTGATAATGGGAAGCAGTTGTTCCGAGATAAGGAGACACAAAACTTATCGGTTATTTGGCTCAAGTTTGGCTCAAGTGCACTTCGAAAATCGGGCAACAAAGGAGAGATAGTAAGTTGAGCGGATGTTTTAAGCTCGAATTCACGTTTTGAAGCTTATTGAGTTGAGTCAACTTTCGACACTTGAATTGTCTGAGGAATTTCCGCTAGATTACCTTTGTAGCTCAGATTTTATCAGGAGATTATTAAGTTGAAAATTTTAAGGTTTTAAGAGACTTTTAATTTTAATTTTATTTTTTTTTAATTTTAATTTTAATTAAATTTAATTTTATTTTTTTTTTAAATTAATTTTGAATAAAATAATTTTTTTAATTAAATTAATTTTTTTTAATTGCTTTAAAATTTTAATTTTTTTAATTTTATTTTTTTTTAAATTAAATTAATTTTATTTTTTTTAAAATTAAATTAATTTTTTTTTTTTTTAAATAAATTTTATTTTTTTTTTTTTTTTTATTTATTTTATTATGATTTTTAAAAAAATAGATTAAATAATAAAATTAAGTTGTTAACTATAGAAAATAATTTTAAAGAAAATTTCTTCAATTAAAAATTAATTATTTTAATTCAATTAATTTTATTTTTTTTTAAATTAAATTAAATTAAATTAAAATTTTATTTTTTTTAAATTAGAATTATTTTATTATTTTTTTTAAATCAAATGAATTTAATTTTTTTTTAAACTTAATTTAAATTTATTTTTTAAATATATGGAGACGGTAGGTAGATCATCCTAATAGCTCAGTAAAAGCCTCTAAGATTCATGAAATCACGAAAAGTTCAAACTTGTCATAAAACTTTTCAAAAATTATGATCCAGCTGTGCACATTTCATCGTAAAACTCCTCATAAAATCTGACTTGCTCAGCAAAGATTAAAAACTCCGACTGAACACGTACCAAGGTCATATTAATCATCATCATAAACCATCATGAATGTTCTTCGCTACAAATTCACATCTCTCTCTTTTCTCTAAATATAAAAACGATATAATAAATGCAATTCACTCGCATTCCTCTTGAAACATTCACAGAACGTTTTCACCTCTTTTACACTGTCGTGTCGTCTCATTTAAACCAAAATAATAACTCGAGAAAAAAGAAATAAATGAATGAACGCAGAGGACATCATATGACGATTATTATTAAGTCATTGGCACGTTTATTGCATATACCTTTTGATTTTTCATTTTCAGACACATTTATTTTCTCTTTTTGCTTTCTTGTTTCATTTCAGCTCTTTTTTCTTCTATTCAACGAAAACCGACCTGCATTTGGCAAAGTAATAACTATTTCTGTGAGTATGTTTCAATATGATAAAATTTTATTTCATTCTGTTTCAATAGCAGCAGTTTTCATAGCTGGATACCGACGAGAGCGACTTGCTACTTGATCGAGTTTTCGCAAAATGGTAGAAGGAGAGGAGGATGCATTTTGGAGTCGTCCTATGAAATTTCTTAAAATATGAAAAGCAATAATGAAAGTTTTTACCTTGTTGCAAGCAGCAGCAATTCTACAGTAAAAACATTTGCACGTTATTATTATTGCAGCACATATATGAGGTAGATGGCTCCGTGGATTTAAAAGGAATTATTTTTGCTAAAATTTCTGATAATTTTTTTTCGTTTTAGACCTATTTGAAATTTTGACCTTGAAATGACCTTGAACGATTTTTAAAGGATAGTCTTTCATTTTCAGATAATTTGAACTTGTATAAGTTTTTAACGAAGCTCTGATACTTTTTTGGATAAATTACTCCCAAAAAGATCTCAAGAACTTCGCAAAATGATCCGAAGAAAAATTGAAGCTATTGAAAAATTTCTTCATAAAGACTTTTTTTTGAGGAAAAGTCCTTTTATAACTTCAAATTATTCTAATTAATCCAAACCAAGAAAAATATTTAAAGAGTTCATGATTTTAACCCTAAAATTCTGCGTTGACCTTAATTTGACCTTTGATTCAAAGCTATTGAAAAAATCTTAACGAAAAATACTTTTTTTCTGAAAATCTTTTTAAAACTTCAAATTATTCATTTTAATCCAAACCAAGCAAAAAAATCATTATTTCTGGGCTGAAATTGAACTTCGACCTTCATTTGACCTTGAACGATTTTTATAGAAAACTTCATTAAAATCAACAGGAAATGGATCAAAATAACTTCATGAGGATTGAAGTTCATCACTTTTAACTTCACAGAGCATTTATGACAGCAGAGCCAAGTATCTGAAAATGCTTTTACAACACGACTGCGAGCACACATTAGAACAGTCGTTAGCACCTCTTGAAACAAAAAACTTGTGAGAAGAACTGCAGAAAAATATTGATGTCGAGGATGTCTCGATCGTTATTTCTCGTTCTCAAGTGCTTCGAAACAAAAATTTCCCGAAATGCAATGAAAAATCTCCTTAACGCACTTCTCATTTATCCGAACGACCTGCTCTGATTGTTTATGTTTTGTTATATAATAATCGCCCGCCAACCACTAACGAACTGAACGTAGATAACGAACTCGGTCTACCGATCGCATGTTGTGATAACAAAGGATTATAATGGCTTAAACATTCGTTCTCGTGACTATAATTGCTGTATTATATTTTTCAGTTCGTCTACTTATTTAATCTTTGCTCCTCTACCTACACACGGAGAAATTAGGTCTTTTTGCCGCCTAACCTCACTTCATGCTCGACAAAAGAAGGGAAAAAGAACGGGAAATGGTCGTCTGCATGCGGAACAAACGATATAATGAAACGATCCACAAATTGGCTGAAATATATATCAAATTATCGTCGGCATGCACGAGACACTCGTACAGCGCAATATTAAATTCCATTACATCTTAATAATAAATATGCCTTCGTTTTACACAAAAAAAAAGCGGAACAATTTTTGAGTGGAATAATTTTTTATGTTCCTTGTTTTCGTTCTGCAAAAAAAAGGAAAAAAAAATTAGACGAGGAGTGAAAAAAAATAGAATGAAAGGAATAAGAGATTGCTGAAATTATTGTTGTTGATTACTGGAAAAACGGTGAAAATTACTTTTATATTTCATTAGCAGGATGTTTTTTGCTCTCCCATTTTTTAAAAGAGGTGCGTCGTTTAGCAGTAAATGGATTCGAAAGGGAAAAGTGAGTTTTGTATTTGGGTTATGAAATATTCAAATCCATTTTTTTCTTGTGAAGATCATTTTATTAAATGGAAATTTTCAGGATTTTTCGTTAAAATTTTTATTTTTTTTTGTTTATATTCTTTTTAAGATATATAATATTTATTTATCTACTTTAAAATAAAATTTTAAAAAATTAGATTTTTTTTTTGATTTTTAATTAAATTTAATTCATTTAAATAAAAAAATAAATTAATTTTTTTTTATATAAATTTAACAAAAACTTTTAATTTTTTTTAAAATTAATAAAATTAAATTATTCCTTTTTAAAATATTTTTTTTATTTTATTTTGAATTAAATTTTTAAATTAAATTAATTTAAATAACTTTTTAAATCTTTTTTTTATTATTTCATATTTTTTTATTTATTGAACAAAATAAACAAAAAAAAATATTTAATTTAAAAATTGAATTTTATTTATTTTTATAATATTTTTTTTATTTTTTAATTCATTCATTTTTAAAAAAAATAATTTAAATAAAATTTATTTGTTTAATAAAAATAATTTATAAATTAAATTAATTTAATTTAAAATAAATGTTAATAATAAAATAAATAATTTGATATAAAATTAATTTGTAAATAAAAAAATAAATTTTAAAATTAATTAATTATTTTTTAAAAGTTTTAAAAATTAAATTATTTTTTTTAGTTGGATCTTTAAAATTTTCTATAAAATTAAAATGAAAAAAAAGATCAAGGTCAGAAAAAAAAAAAAAAAGAAAAAAAAAATAACATTAAATTTAATTAATTATTAACATTGTTACGAAAATCCCCTTAAATCCGTGTCACATGCTCCAACACCTTCCGGAATAAAAACAAACAAAATACAAAAATTTCTGACGAATTATTTGTACGAAAAAAAAAAAATTTCCATTTAATATTCCATCATTAAACAAAGTTTTGTTGTGTGTATTTGCATTTATCGTATCATCGTCATCATCATCATCGAGCATCGAGTACACAACTCGTGACTCCATACTTTGGCTTTTATGCTCCGAAAATGTATTTACGTGCAAATATAATTAAAATGATACACAAATGACACATTATAATTGCGAACGACTAAAACTTTTTAAATTGTTTAACATTTAATTTCCTGTTTGTTTGCTCTCTCTCTCCTGCTCGCATGTATTTGAACTATTCGGGTGATGAAGTGTCGACCTTCTTTATAATTAAAAATCTCATTACAAAGCACTTTCTTGATCTGGCGTTCTCTCATTTCATCTGGCACGAGGCATCCCTAATCCCTTCAAGTACTTAATAGGCAACAGACAATTGAAAAAGAAGCAGAAAGGAGTCGAGGAGACGATAATGCTCTTATCTTGTCTTCTCTCTCTCACTCGTTTTGTGTCGTTTTTTTTTTTGTACAAACACTTGCATTTATTTTATACTTTTTAATGCACACACTTGTGTGTTTATCTTTATAATCTGTCCCTATACTTTTTCACGTTGCGAGTTTTCATGATGATGATGCGCCCCCTATGGGCGAAAAATGGTTTAAATTAATCCTTTGAGAACTAATTTAACTCCTTAAATGAATTTTTAAACATTAAGGATTTAAATTGACCTCTCAAGGCATTAAATTAAGCCCTTATGAGATTAATTTAATCCCTTATGAAATTTAGTTAACCCCTTAAGATGTTAAGTTAACCCCTTCATGGAATAATTTGTCAAGGACTTTTAGAGGTCATTACTATAGGGAGCAAATTATTCCATGAAGGGCTTAACTAAATCTCATAAGGGGTTAAATTAGTTCTTTAAGGAGTTAAATAAATTTCATTAATTTAACTTCTTAAGGACTTTATTTGAACCCTTTAGAAGTCAATTTTACCGTTTTAAAGGTAAAGTTAACCCTTTATGAGATTCAGTTAACCCCTTATGATGTTCAGATAACCCTTTCATGGAATAATTTGTTCCTCTAAGAGGTTAATTTAATTCCTTAAAAGTAACAAATTATTCCATGAAGGGTTTAACTTAACATCTTAAGGGGTTAACTAAATCTCATAAGGGGTTAAATTAACCTCATAAGGGGTCAAATTAGTTCTTTAAGGAGTCAAATTAATTCTTTAAGAAGTCAAATTAATTCCTTAAAGGTTTAAAAAATTCCTTTTAAGGGTTAATTTAATTCCTTAAAGGGTTAACTTGACCCCATTTTCTGCTCATAAGAGTCGTGTTTGTGCAAGCAATGAAAATCCCTGAAACGAATAAAAGCTCTTGTTTAAATTTTCAACAAAAATAATTATATTGTATCTGTGTGTGAAGATGCACACGAACACGACTGTTCATTTATCTCTCCCTCTTCTCCATGCATTAAAATTATATGCAGTGTGTCTCATTTTATTATTATTTTATTTCATTCTCAACAATTGCGAGATTTCCTCGTTTTTTTTTTGTCTCCCTCGTTATAGCTCAAAATAGGGCAAACAGGTGTTACAATTCCCATTTTTTCCGAAAATCCCTTTCTGCGGATAAATTGGCATCCTATCCTCTTTGAGGACCACTATGAACTTGCCTAATTCCGCAATTCTCAGACAGAGTTTATATTATTTTAGTGCCGAATGTGTACACAGATTATAATTAAAAAGCACACACATTATTATAATAAAACATAAAATGAAATAAAATAAAATAAAATATCGCAAGCATCATCATCGTTCTCATCAGCGACGTTAATTCAAACAGACGAAAAAAAAGTTTGTTCCTTTTTCTTTAGAAGAGTTTTAAAATTGTTTTTTTTTGTGCGCCATTTGATGAGAAGAAAGCCCTGTAGACGTTGTTTTATGTAAAAAAAAAAGAATGGAAAAGTGACGAAAAAGTGGATGTTAATGTTTTAAACTATTATTTTAATTTTTGAAGGCATTAGTTTTGATGTTTTGGGCGGCGTTGATGATACGTTTGAGAGAGACTTTTAAGTGATGGGAACAAAGGAAGATGAAAAGTTTTGCGTTTGATGCTAGTTTGATGGTTAAATGGGACAACAAGGAGATGTCATTAGCTTTTAATTATGTCAAGAGGAGAGTTTTTCAAGGAAATTATTCAATTTTGTAAATTTTTGTTTTTTTTTACGATTTTTACGAAAAATTATAAAACTATTAAAAAAATAAATTTATTTATAAAATAAAAAAAAATATGTAATAAAATGATTAAACATATAAATAAGGATTTATAGAAATAAAAAAATATTAAAATAAAATAATAAATATAAAATAATTCAATTAATAATTATAAAATAAATTAAATTATTTCATTGAAATATTTTTGAAAATAAATATCTAAAATTTTTAATTTAATTATTAGATTTATTAAAAATAAAAAAATATTAAAATAAAAAATTAAAAAAATTATAATTAAAATTATAAAATAAATAAAATAATAATTAAAATAAATAAATTTTATTAATTGAAATATTTTTAAATTAAATATCAAATCAAATTAAATTTAATTATTTAGTGATTTTAAAAATATTAAATTTGAAATTTAAACATTTTAAAAAAAATTTATTTATTTATTTTTGAAAAATATTAAATACTTATTAAAAAAAATTAAATTCTTTGAATTTTAATAATTTAAAAAAAAAATTTTAAAATTAAAAAAAAAATTAAAATTTTAATTCTATTTTTTTCATTACAAAAATAATAAATATTTTAAAAAAAGGCAAAAATATATAAAATAATATTTTTAATAATTTTAATTATTTTAAAAAGATTTAAATTTGAAAATTAATATATTTTTTAAAGTATTTAAATTTTTAAATTTTTTTTTTTTAATTTTTTTTTTAATTTGTATGTATAGAACTTTTAAAAGGTAAAATTTAAAATATTTTAAAATGTTTAAAATTTTTTTAAAATTATTTTTTTATAAAATCTTTTTTCGAAATCAATATCTATAATTTTAATTAATCAATTATTTTTGTCAAAATATTTTTTTTCAATTATTTATTTTTTTTAATATTTATTTATTTTTTTTAATTCTAAGCATCAATTTTGCCTTTTTTTAATTTTTTCCTTGAATTTCTGATTATCTCTTAAAACAATAAAGATCAATTATTTAATTTTTTTTAATACTCACCTGCTTCCTTTTTTCTCAATTTTTATCCTCCTTCACATTTTTCAGTTTCTTCTATAAAAATATTTTTCAATTGAAATTTCCAGCTAAAGATTAATTTTCCAATTCTCCGAAAAACGTGTCTCTTCAGCAACAACAAAAATCCATTTTACGTCACTTGAAGCAAATTTCATCACATTGTCCGAAAATAGCCTGCGAACCAAATCGAATTGCGTCAAAAGCCGTCATTCATCATTTTTCGTATTTATCACACAAAAAATCACACACATCGATCATCGAAACGCGGAAACACTACTCTACTCTTTCTCCCCGAGAAAAAAAAACAACAAACTGAAAACACACACAAAAAGTATCATTTATGGTCAAATAAAAGTCCCATTTGCGCCTTAAACTGAACTCTAATCAATATTCGTGCACTATTCATTTGTCCTCCTCCTCTCGCTCCCATTTCAATCAATAATAATGACCAACGTTGATTGACAGGCAACAAGTTCAGCTTTCGTTCGACTTTTTTTTCTCCGTTGCAATGGGCATTACTCAAAAACTGGAAAAAAAAACGAAACAAAAAAATCACAAATAATTATGATAAATTATTATTAAATATTTGATTGCGGTTATTTGGGCTTTGACATTTGATTGGCATTTACATTAATTTCCTATCATCTTTGGTTCATCGTGCACGCCGCCGCCGCTGCTGCCGTTGTACAAACATATCAGTGTTCTTGTTTTGTTTGTTTTTGTCTGTCTCGAAATCGTTCTCGTACCCAGCGTTAAATAAATAAAATTATTTTGATGTAATGATTTAATTCCCTCTGCGGTAGACAATTATTGTGCTTTATTAGGCGTGTATATTTGTAGTCGGCACTTATAAGTGATTTTGTGTAATTACTTGCAATTTTGAGAACTTTGGGAAAATTATTTTTCGTAAATTGCTGACGTTTAAAGGAAAGTATGTCATTCAATCAAATGAGAGAAAATTGACTTAAATTGGTTACAAAATTATGACAAGTAATCTTGAAGGATTAAATAGGGAAAATTGAAAAAGTCACGTGACTCGACATTTTTTGAAATATTTAATTTATCAAATTTTTTGAAGAATTATTTGAACCACGTGACTTATTAACTTCAAAAAATCTAAAAAAAATTTTTTTAAGAATTTATGAAAAAAAAAATAATTTTTAAATCTTTTAAAAACATATTTGGTCACGTGACTGATATTTTGAAAAAATCTTCTAATTTATCAAAATTTTGAATTTTTTTTACATCACGTGACTTATTAACTTCAAAAAATCTTAAAAAAAAATTTTTTTTTGAAAGATTTTTAATTTTGAAGGCTTTAAAAAAAATTTTAAGTCACGTGACTTATATTTAAAAAAATCTTCTAATTTATCAAAAATTTAAAAATTATTTTAGGTCACGTGACTTATTACCTTCAAAAAATCTAAAAAAAAAATTGTTTAAAGAAAAATTTTGAAAGGTCACGTGACTTGTATTTTAAAAAAAAATTTTTTTTATGAAAATATTGAAAATTATTTTCAATCTCGTGAATTGTGAATTTTTTAAAAACGTAAAAATAGTTTCTAAACATTAAATTTAAGAATATTTGATTTCTTTACGATATTAAGAATTAATTTAGGTCACGTGACTCAAGATTCTAATTTAACAAATTTTTAAAGGTAATTTTTGTTAAATTTATTTCTTTGTATTTTTGATAGATCTCATAAAAAATTTTTCATTTTAATTTTTTTAAAACAAAAAAAATTAAATTAAAGATGTTGAAAATAATTCTTGGTCACGTGACTTGAGATAACATTTTCTTAAATTTTTATAATTAATTTTTTTTAAATTTAAAAAAAAAAATTTTTTATTTTTTAAAAAAGAATTAAAATATTATTTATTAAAATTAAAAAAATTAAGAAATCAATTTAATTTTATCAATTTTATAAAAATTCATAAAAATTTAATTTTATCAATTTTATAAAAATTTAAGTAAAAATTAAAAATTTGATATCTTTTAGTTTTTAGGTTTTTGATATCTTTTTAAATTTTTAATTTTTTTAAACTTTTCTTAAATTTTTATAAAATTAATAAAATTAAATTGATTTCTTATTTTTTCAATTTTAGTATATTTTATTAAAAATTAAATTTCTTTAATTTAAAATTATCGATTTTTATATTTTAAAATATTATTTTAATTAAAAAACTACTAAAAATTTTTAAACTAAAAAAAATTAAACAAACCCTTAATACTGACAATAACTTACACGAAAAATTGTTTTCAGATGTCAAAAACAAGTTTCGCTTCACCCTTTTCGATTCCTCTTCAACTCGAATCCATCTGCGACCAAAAAAGGCACCATAAAAATGTAAATATTTTTTTTAAATCCTAACATATGCAAATACTTTTCCCCACTTTATTTACGATTATTATTGGGCAATTCAGACAACAAAAAAATAGAAAAATCTCTGCCTTTTTTTCCAAAAGTGCTTTCGAATCAAACATCATGTCTACAAGCTCTCTTCTTTTTTTTTTTTCTCCTGCCAACAACTTCTATGGGGTGAGTAATAATAATAAGAAGAAGAAGAAGAATTTCACTATTTTTGTGTTGTGTCCCATTTTCATGCAAACTGCTCAATTGGAATAACATATGCCCCTATAACAACAACGTCGACGGCAACTTATGCATGTTAAGGGAATAACAAAATAATGGTTGTAAAAATGACCATAAATTTTCATATTTTTTTGTTGTTGCTCAGCTAACTCCTCCACACTTGTAGACATTTTGCTTTTGTTTGTTTTGTGAGGCGACGAACGAAAAAAAAGGAGTCAAGAAAATGTTTTAATATTATAGAGGAGCTCTTTAATTTGTGTTGCTTTGATGCCTTTTACGCCTTTTTTATTTGCCTCCATTTACATTTAAAGCGACTGCCAGCCAACCAAACAATGACACAATATTTATGGCTTATCCGGTTTTGTGTTGTGTTATTATTATTACGCGTCGTCTACAAGTATAAAAAATCATTTCTCGAAAAAAAAAATCTGTGAGACATGAACGAGACATGAAAATCAGGAAATTGTGCACTGGGTCAATTTTTTAGAATTTGCATTGGGTCAAAATTTGAAAATATGCATTAGGGCGATATTTCAAAATGTGCATTGGGACAAAGTTCAGAATTTGTATTGAAGAAAAACCTTAAAATGTTCATTGGGGCATGAAAATTATTATCCCAATACAAATTCTGAACTTATGTCCCAATGCACATTCAGAAAATTTTCCCCAATGCACATTCTCAAGTTTCATCCCAATGCATATTTTAAAATTTCAACTCAATTTACAGTCTAAAATATTGCCCCAATGTACATTCTAAAATTTTTCGCCTATTTATATTTTAAAATTTTGCCCCAATGCACATTTTTTTTCTTCATTGGTCAATTTTCATGTCTCGCGTATATTTTTACTTGCGAAATATGAATTTTTTTATAGAATAGTAGAAAGCAAACATTCTCATTAGACCATTACATCACACAAACAGCACAGAGAGAGAAATAGAGCAAGAGTGAGAACAAACTGCGGTATGTTTAGAAAAATATTTAAAAAACACTTTTTCAACCGCAGTTCAGTAGTTTAGGATTTTGTTCTGGATTTGATGATGATAATAATAACGGTTTGTCGGGCAAGTAAATTATGAGAATTTTTTTATGCCTCCTCACTTGTTAGGCTTGTCTGCGTGAGGTTTCTTTGATGTGGCGGACAATTTGTTTCATTTATGTTTTTTTTTATTTTATTTTAATAAAATAACAAAGGGAGGATAAATTTTTCGGATTAACATTTATGCTATGGTTAAATTGTGTCTGGGAGATAGAAGACAAAGTAAAAGAGCCCGCAACTGTAAAACTAATAATGATGATATGGTTTGTAAAATTAAAGACTTTTCGGGGAAATGTATTTGTCTTAATTGAATGGTTAGTTGGTTGGAGATGGATTTTGTTACCTTTTTGGTTTTTGTGGAAATTTTTTTTGTTAATTCAAGAGTTTTTCATTTCAAAGAATTTGTACTACTATCATATTTTTTAGAAGAATTTTTTTTAATTAAAAAGCCTTTTATTTTAAAATTAAAATTAAGTTCAAAATAAAAATTTGTTTAATTTTAATTTAATTTAATTAAATTTTAAATTCAAATTAATTAAAATAAAAACTTTGAAATTAAATTAAATTAAAATTAAATTGAATTAAAATAATTTTTATTTAGATTTAATAAAAAAAAATAATTAAAATAAAATTTTTAAAAATTTATTTGTTTAATATTAATTTAATCCAATATGGAATATGGAATTTAATTTAAATTAATCAAAATTAAATTATATAAAATTTAAAATAAAGTAAATTTTTTTAATTTAACTTTTTTAAGAATTTTATATTTTTTTCTAATTTTCATAAATATTTTTTTAAAAAATTAAAAAAAAAATTAAATTGAAATTCAAAAAAAAAAAAAAAATTAGAAAAAAATCTTTAAAAAATAATTTAAAAAAAAATTGTTTGTGAAAATAAAAAAATATTAAAAAAAATAAATTGAATTAAAATAAAAAAAAGTATAAATTAAAAAAAAAATATTTTTTAATAAATTTTAATAAATAATTTAAAAAAATTTTCAATTTGTGAAAATTAAATGAAAAATAAAATTTAAATTTAAAAAGAAAAAAAATAAAGTAAAATTATGTAAAAAAAATTATAAAAAAATAATATATATTTTTTAATATTTGTTATTAAATTTTATTTTTATTATTTTTAATATTATATTAATTATTTTATTTTTTTGAAGAATCTTGACTTTAAAACTAATTTTTAAGAAAAATTTCGAAATTTGTAAAGAAATTTTTTGGATTTGATTTGTTTTTTTAAATTTCAGTGATATGAACTTTTTTCACAAATTAAAAAAAATTACCTTCTCATGCCCCATATTGAGAGAAAATTACTTTCCATTTGAATTAAATATCACTAAAAGGCAGCAAAGTGCTTCGATGATTATTTTCCGTTTCTTTGATGAATTTCTCTCAAAAAATAATAAAAATAATATTAGAAGAAAAGTAATTGAACTACCTCATACTCTACTTACTCGCTCATTACACAACAAAAAAAAGTTTGCTGGAACATTGAAGATGATATCAACGTCATTAATTTGGATTAAGTGAAGAATCTTTATTGAAAAAGTTTTTTTAGCTACCATTCCATTCCATTCTCCTCCTCCCGTTTGGATTTTTTTATGTGTCATTTATGGACACACAAACACATTTTTCGACTAAGTCAATATCCATTTCCTTCACATTTGTTATTATTACAAAGATTCCTTTTATTACCTTCTCTTTCTTCTGTTTTCCGTCACAGATCTGAAGGACTGAGAGACAACGACGATGTGTTAACAGAACTTCTTAACAGTCCCGAGATTGATCTCTTGTCCCGCATTCTTACCCCATAAAAGAGGAAGAAGAAGAAGAAAAACAAAAAAGCAGAGTGATTGTCATTGATTGAAAACATCTTTGGATGGACAGAGTATTACGCTGTGATTTGTTTTCCTCAACTTTTCTTTTTCTTTTTTTACGACTTTCAGTCCATTAACGTTAGACAGATGCGAAATTTTGCCCTCATTCGTCACACATCCAACTAAGAGGAGCACTAACTACTCTTTAAAAAGTTGTTTGAAACTTTTTTTGTCCTTTTTCCTCGAGTTCAATAGAAAAAAATGAAACAAAAGCTGTCAAGTCGTGCAAAAAAAACTGCAATAACTACAGAATAATGACTTAGTTTTGCATCTAGTTAGTGGTTATTTGTCACTCGAGTTGTATAGAAAGTGTCAATATCGCGCAATTGTGCGACTAAAGTTTATTTTTCCGCTTTTTTCTAGCAATTATTTCTCTCCTTCGTTATCGGATCGTCATCAGCAACAACAGAGCAAAAAAACGACGACGATATCCATCTCTGATAATGAGAATGTGGTTGCTTATTCAGTAAAGGGAGAGAGAGAAAAAATGCAACTTTTTTTGTTATTAGTTACCTTCCCTTTTTTTATTGTTGCTGTGAGTGAATGGGCAATGGAACGATGATAAGAATGGAATAAAAACTGTATAAGTAAAACTTTTGCTTTTTCCGAACATAAAATTAAATCCACGGTAGAAATGTTGGATTTATTCCATTTCTAACAGCAAAAGTTTTTTATTAAATAAATGGAGCTAAATTTTTTCTCATTCTCTGTGTCTCGGACTTTTGCCTGCGTTTTTTGTGCATTTCGTTGCAGAAAATTTGGGGAAAAAGTTGGTTCAATTTGTCTAAAAGCAGCTTTTTAATATACCGAAAATAGCCTATGAAGAAATTTTAATTAAATGGTTTGGAAGATATTTGAAACGTAAGGTCGATAAAAAGCATCAAAAATTTTAAAATTATTCAATTTTGAACGAATTTTTGAGCTTGAGTTGAAGTAACAAGATCAACAGATAATTTGGTCAAGAGAGGTTTTTGGATTTTGTGGATTTTTTATTAGTCAATGAAGTCTCATGAAACATTTTTGAGCTTTGCTTGTTAAATTTTGTTCTATAAAATGCTCAAAACCTTAGATTTAAGACTTTAAGATTCTATTCTACTAAAATCTGAAAAAAGATTTTTAAAATAAGACTTTCCAACATTTGACCTCTAAAAGTCCTTGACTTTTAAAAGCCTTTTAATACATCATTTTTTTGGGTTTTAAGAATTTTTTAATTCAAGGTAAGTTTTCTGACAATTTTAAGTCAAATTTCTATTAAATGAACTGAAAAATCTTAAATTTTGTAAGATGAAGAAAAAGCTTTAAATGGATTAAATTAAGGTTAAGAAAGAAATTCTTTAAAGATGGAAAAATAATTTCTTTCTTAACCTAAAATCAAGAGATCTTATAGCTTTTTCATCATCTTACGAAATTTAATTTTTTTCAGTTCATTTAATGCAAATTTGACTCAAAATTGTCAGAAAATTTACCTTGAATTAAAAAATCGTCGAAATCCAGAAACTTCTTTGAAGTTTTTAACAAGGCTTTTAGAAGTCAAGGACTTTTAGAGGTCATATGTTGGAAAGTCTTATTTAAAAAATCTTTTTTCAGATTTCAGTAAAGTAGAACTTTAATGTCTTAAACCTGAAGTTATGAGCGTTTTATAGAACAAAATTTAACAAGTAAAGCTCAAAAATGTTTCATGAGACTTCATGAACTACCCTGAATTAAAAAAATCCAAAAACCTCTTTTGATTCGATCAAAATTTCTATTGATGACTTTCTACAGCATTTTTCCTTCAACTTCTCCCGTGGATAGCGCAATGCTTTCATAAAATAGCAATGTCTCGTCCATTTCCTAACACAACACTTTATATTGAACAAAGTTTCAATCCTATTAGTGGATGATGCGCCGCTATGATACCACATTCACTCTCTTTGTAATTAAATTATAATCTAGACTTGTCTCTCTACTCCGTTGGCTAAAGACATTTTTTTTCTAAATTTAAGTGCTTTGTGGCTTGTTTATTTGAGAGAAAATGCCTCAAAGGATCTTTTCAGGTCTAAATTTCTGTTAAAAATCAATATTTTCTTACCTCAGAGAGAAAACAGGAAATCCAAAACGTGCCGTTCCAACTGAGAAATTTCGAATAAAACCATTTGTTATTCAAATAAGTGACAAAAATCAAACCCAATTTTCTCGTCGATTACATAAATTCCTGTTATGGCGTTGCTCAATTCTTCATGCAAAGAGAGATCGTTGTTGGAATGTGATGCGTAAAATCATAAACATTTCCTTGATTTTCGGCATATATACAAATTTTTGGGAAAGAACTTTGAATACGAATTGTTCCCAAAATCACGTCGTTCGTTCAGGGATGTCGCCTCATATCAAAATCTCATCGAAAAAAGTGCAACGAAACTCATGTCACGCACTCGTTTTACTGCAGGACACACACAATTGAATCACAAAATGCCTGAAATTGACAATCACACGAATGATTTCGATATACTTACTTGTATTTCCGGACGTGCGATGCATGCGATCTCTGTCGTGATGAATGATGACAATGATGATGATGATGCTGTCAAACGGTTGGTTGGTACGGTAATGTTGTCACACAATTTGTCAGATTTTTTTTCGTGTGTGTGTGTTTGATGATGATGTAACTGAATACGTAAATAGGCAAGGAATCTACTACTTTTGGGGAAACGCAAGACACACATGTCGAACAATTTACACGTGTTTCGTCTCCAACTTTTTTTAGAGCGCGATTTTTGCTTGATCGGATCAACGGAAGGGCGCGTGAGTTATGCAAAATTGCTCTATTGAATTTATTTTTCGATTATCATATTTATCGTGACAGGCTTGTTGTCTTTTATGTGAAAAGGAAAAAAAAACGTTTGAAATGTTTTAAGAGTTTGGCTTTTGAATACAAAAACATGGATTTCTTTGAAGGTACGTGAAATATTTTTTTTACTTCTTACTTTTAGACTTTCTTACTTTTTACTTTTAGGATTTGAAGTATTTTAACAATTCGGCATTTATTGAGAATTAAATGATTTATTTGAAGGCTTTTGAAAGTCAAGGACTTTTAGAGGTCAAATGTTGAAAGTATCATTTTAAAGAATTTTTTTAAGATTTTCGGTAGAGAAGGATTTTAAAGTCTTAAATCTTAAGTTTTAAGCATTTTTTAGAACAAAATTTAATAAGCAAAGCCCAAAAATGTTTCAATAGATTTCCTTGAAGGTACGTGAAATATTTTTTTCTTCTTACTTTTTAGAATTTTTGCTTTTTACTTTTAAGAATTCAAGTTATTTAACAATTTAGGCATTTATTGAAAAAAAATGATGAATTTTAATGATTTTAGAAGTCAAGGACATTTAGAGGTCATTTTTTGAAATTATCAGTTTAAAGATTTTTTTCAGGTATTCAGTTAAGAAGATTTAAAAATTTTAAATCCGAAGTCTTGAGCATTTTTTAGAACAAAATTCAACAAGTGAAGTTCAAAAACGCTTCAATGGATTTCCTTGAAGGTAAGTGAAATATTTTTTTTCTTACTTTTCAGATTTTTTACTTTTTTCTTTTAGGATTTGAAGTTTTTTAACAATTTTGGTATTTATTGAAGAATCAATGATGTATTGGAAGGCTTTTAGAAGTCAAGGACGTTTAGAGGTCATATGTTGGTAAGTCTTATTTTAAAAATCTTTTTTCGGATTTCAGTAAAGGAGAACTTTAATGTCTTAAACCTGAAGTTTTGAGCGTTTTATAGAGAAAATTTAACAAGTAAAGCTCAAAAATGTTTCATGAGCCTTACATCTAATTCAATTAATCCAAACCAAGCAAAAATTTTTATGAATTTTTTTATAAAGTTCTTTAAGCTTCAAGTTTCGCCTAACAGTTCTGAAATTGAACAACCTTTTAAAAAAATTATCCTGAAAAAATTCGATTGAATTTCTCCATCAACTCCTTCACAAAAACTTGTCTCCAATATTCCTCGTCGCCAATTTGCCCCATCTTGATAAGCAATCAGCCAACAACCACTCGGAAACAACTAATTCACGACAACAAAAAGTCAAAAGTGTCGCGTTGCTGTCTCTCCATAAAAACTTCATTGACAAATGTGACTAACGGCGGCGGCAAAACAAACAATATTTTATTGATCATTATTGAGCAAAATACAAGACGAATTTCACTGCATTTCTTGCACCATCCTTCGCATTATTGTCTCGTCGATTCACGACAACGACAACGAGCATGCGGAACAGAAGGAAAAAGACAAACAATATTAGGTGTACATTTTGCATTTCTAATAACATTATGAGAGTCACACAAGCATAACGGCAACAACAACATCATCATCGTCGTCGTCGTCGTCGTCGAAGGAAGAAAATCCTGTACATTATGCAATCATTTGCTGGCATCGATCCAAGATACTACCACGAAAAATATATCGAATAAATGCAATTTATACCGAGAGCGGACCAAAAGAAGAAAATAAAATCAAAATCAAGCCGTTCATCATTATAGCTTTAAAGGTTTGAACATTCCTTCGGGCTACATTGTATCACTCATATTTTCCGTGTGTATTTTTTTGGCAGAAATTTTGTGTGTGTCTCCGACATGAAACAAGCTGTTGGCCTTTTTTCCAATTCTTTGATTTTTTTTTTTTTTAGTTTTGCTCAAGAAGACGACTTCAAAATAGATTACGGACAAGAAAAAAAATCTTTTCATAGAGAGAGAGAGAGAAATCTATGAATGCACATCACAAGACGTTTTTCGTCGTCTTGAACGAAGATAAAAACGTGAAATTCATTCTCTGTATCTCCTTATTCGCTTGAATGGGTAAACATGCCTTTTTGCTCGTTTTTCGTTGTTGTTGCTTCTGTGTTTTTGTGAATTCTCTCGTTTTTCTAGTTGGTTATTTATATTGGGAATTATTTGTGGAGAAAAATCAAATAAAATGTGGAACAGAAATTGATTTATTCCTTCTGATGTACTTTGTGGTAGTGGTTTGTTCGGTAGTTCGATTTGTAGTTGCACGAAAAAAAGAGACAAGAAGAAGAAAAATTAGTTCAATGTTTATCGGAGTGTGCATCGTAGGGACGAAAGTTTTTTTTTATTTTTAAGATGTTGGAATTGTTGAACTTTGTTTTTGGTTTGTTTTAATTAAAAAAGAGTTTTGGCAAGAAAAATTGTTTCTTATATAGATAGAGAAGAATTCAATATTTTAGGACATTTCATAATTTTGTTGCTCAATCAGGCGTGAAGTTTTGTTGAACGGGTTGAATGGAGATATATTGCCAATGATTTTAATGAAAAATAAGAAATTGTTGAAGAAAGTTGCTTAAAAAGAATTTTTCTCTTAACGCTTTTGAAAAATATTTTCTTGAATGATTTCTTAATTTAAATAATTTTGATAAAATAATTTTTAATTTCTAATTTTAATTTTAATAATTTTAATATTTTTAATAATTTTAATAATTTTAATAATTTTAATAATTTTAATAATTTTAATAATTTTAATAATTTTAATAATTTTAATAATTTTAATAATTTTAATAATTTTAATAATTTTAATAATTTTAATAATTTTAATAATTTTAATAATTTTAATAATTTTAATAATTTTAATAATTTTAATAATTTTAATAATTTTAATAATTTTAATAATTTTAATAATTTTAATAATTTTAATAATTTTAATAATTTTAATAATTTTAATAATTTTAATAATTTTAATAATTTTAATAATTTTAATAATTTTAATAATTTTAATAATTTTAATAATTTTAATAATTTTAATAATTTTAATAATTTTAATAATTTTAATAATTTTAATAATTTTTAATTTTAATAATTTTAATAATTTTAATAATTTTAATAATTTTAATAATTTTAATAATTTTAATAATTTTAATAATTTTAATAATTTTAATAATTTTAATAATTTTAATAATTTTAATAATTTTAATAATTTTAATTTTAATAATTTTAATTTTAATTTTAATAATTTTAATAATTTTAATAATTTTAATAATTTTAATAATAGAATAATTTTAAGAAATTTAATTTTTTAATTTTAATTTTAATTTTAATTTTAATTTTAATTTTAATTTTAATTTTAATTTTAATTTTAATTTTAATTTTAATTTTAATTTTAATTTTAATTTTAATTTTAATTTTAATTTTAATTTTAATTTTAATTTTAATTTTAATTTTAATTTTAATTTTAATTTTAATTTTAATTTTAATTTTAATTTTAATTTTAATTTAAAAAAAAGGTCCATTTCTGCTCTATATTGTCAACTGATAAAAATTTTTCTAATTTTTGCTAAACTGACAACATTTTTTTTTTGCTGTAAAACAAAATTTAACGCTTCATACGTTTTTATTTCAGATTTTTGCTGTAATCGGCTATTCTAAAATACACAAACACACAAAAATTGGGATAAACAAGCACAGACTCAAAAATTCATAAATACATTCTCTCTAATAATAACAACGACGAAAAAAAAAACGGGACCATGAATGAATGGAAATTCTTGCTCGTTTCGATGTTATTTTTATTTTATTTCGGGATGCATTCGTTGCTGCGGGATTCGTGCATGTCGTATACATAAATAATACGCAGCAGCAGCAGCAGCCTGACGGCATTGAATGCAACATCTGGTATGTGTTCTCTGTATATTTCACCTCCTTCAATGGATTTTTTTTTTCAATTCTTTTGTTTGGAGCGATGGAAGCATTGCATTGAATGCCACTGAGATCGTCATAATTTTCAAAAGTTTATAGCCGTCTATTATTTACGAGCAGTGTATCCCTGTGAGGGAGTTTTTTTTGTTCCATAACTAAATACGGTCTGCAAAAAAAAGTTGTATAAATAAATATTTCAATACCGAGATGAAAGAGAAACAGAGAGAGAGAGATACAATGGCTTCATCCCGATGAACTTCTGGTACGCGCTTTGGGGCTGTTTGTCATATCTCTCTGTCTCTCCGTGATGGGTTATTGTTGCTGCTGCTGCTTCCAATGTTGATGATGTTATGTTAACATATCAATGCCTTTTATGCCGTAATCAATAATAAAATTCATTCTTTATATTTTGTTATCTCTCTCTCGGTTCTCGCTCGCTTGTCATCATCTGCCTTTTGTTATGTGCAGCATCTTTTATTTTATGCCAGAGAGCATCACAATGACATCGTACAAGAGACCTCACTACAGAATTTATTATTGAATAACCTCTTTTTTTGCACAGAGAAAAAATTTGTTAAGTCGTGCCTTAACGAAGAATGTAAAGGGTATCAATGTCGCCTTTTATACTCCAACGCCATAAATAAAAAAGCGCTTTGGCAAAAGCCCGATGGTAGTGACTAAGCAGTATTTTTTGTCATGAATAGAGCACATGTTGACTGAAAAGTAAAGCAGAATGTTGACACTCGTGTTTACATGTCGTCGTCGTTATTCTTGTTGAAGAATTAGAAAAAAAAAAGTTTAGATCTAATCCAATGATTGAAGGATTATTGCCTCTGGAAGATGAAAATAACTGGAAATTGTACTTGACGTAAATTGGAGATGAATATCTCATGTTCAATTGACCATGCAGTGAAATGTTGAAAGGAACGTAGCATGGAAACTTGAAACTGAAGATGGGTGTCGAGATGAAAATTTTTTGGTAAGTAACTTTTGATCATTTTTTTGAACGCATTGAAGATTCAATATTGAGCAAAGATGGTCAACGAATTGTCGATGTATTTTTTTTTTCATCACTGTTGATGATTCATTGTTCATGGTTTAGTAGTAAATTTCATTTTATTGAACTTCTCCTCTGTTCAATGAACAAATATTTCTTAATTAATCGAGCAGGGGGAAAAGCCTTTACATACAGAATCCCATTTAAAAGTTACAAATTGAGTCAATGTCATTTGAAGGTCATTGCATTTGTATCACAGGTTTTAGTCAATTCATTGAAAAATAATGCTCCTTTGTGAAAACTGAATTTATTTGAAGATTCTGCTCTGAAGCTTCAATTCTGAAAGTAAAAATATTAACATTGCAAATTAATGAATACTTACCTTTCCTTTCAAAAAAGTCCCATTTAAGGTCCTTAAACTCTAAAAATTTCTTCAAATCAAAAACTTTGAAACTTTCGAACTTTTTTGAACTGAAATCCATTGAGACTTAATTCTTAAATGACCTTTCCATTGACTTTATCTCGCCAACTTCAAAACCCATCCATTTTTTCCCTGCAATAAAAAAAAATATGAAAATTGATGTGTTCCCATGAGCTTTGCACTTTGCGAACAATTTTGCCATGACAAGCAGACAAAATATTATTATTACACGTGCATTGAGCGTCATGTCGCCCCCTCCAGCTACTCTGTCTACAAACCAAATATTTATTCACAAGTTGTACCAAATTGTATATTTAATTTGACACCTTTTCCTTTGAATTTGCCGCATAATTATTACGGTGTCTCGCTGCGAGATTCCTTCATCAGGCATGAAAAAAAAACGATTTAATGGACAATCGAGACTGACGCGTCATCATAAGGAGCATTGATTGAAAATAATGGGCTCATGAAATTTATTAGAAAGGACAGAACTCTTACCTCTAATTCTTCATAAACCGAATTTATGGGACTAGACATCCTTTAAAGGTCATTGCAACATATCGCTGAAGGAAAAGAGAAGCAACAGAATCCATTATAGAGAAAAATAGAAACAAAAATCTGTTATTGTTTCTCCTCGTCTACTACAGGCAAGTTTTTTTCGCATTTTCAGGTTCGTTTTTTGTGGTAACTACGAAAAAAAAGTTTTTCCTCCATTCACACCATCGAGCCATCCAACGACGAGGCATATATGAAGGTAGGTACCGACACATTAAAATAATGAATTTGCTTTAGGTCATTTTGCGTTACCTTAGTTAATTACGGTTACTAATTATCAACGACCTGTATCTACATGGACTGCACAGAGATGCCACACATAGTTGTGTTAAACCGTTAAAATGAGATAAAATGTACGACGGGACAGCATTTTTTCTCTTCTTTTTTTCCAAAAGACAACAGGAGATGAAACAAAGCAGAAGGAGATACGCGTCGCTCACATAATTTTCCATTCATTTCTACTTTGTCATCCCTTTTTGCAATGAATTTCTCTGTTTTGTATTTTTTTTTGTCCTTTTTCTCATTCTGCTTTTCTTTCCAGATTCCAACGAAGACCCTTTTTGATTGTAAATATTTATCAAATGTTCTTTAGGCAATAGATCAAACGAGGTATTATTCAACTTTGAAACAATTGGTGCTCTCCTTTCTTTTCTATTTAAAAGGACAAGAAACAAGAAATAAGCAGAAGAAAATGGAAAGTGTAATTTAGATTTTACCTTTTTGTCATTTATTTAAGTGGCTATTCCATTTTTTTTTTTGTTTTGTTTTCAGGAAAGGTGACCTAATGCTGCTAATTTAAACAAAACTTAAGAATTAATCACCTCACTAAAGAGATTTGTTGGCAGCACCCTTTTGATGAATCATTTCACGGAATTTTTTGGTCAAAAATCACAACTTCCGAGTTTAGAATGCGAACATATGACGCACGAAATTTTAACAAGTTGGAACGAATAAGGAGAATTGAGACAAAACACATTTTTTCAATGTTGTTTTGTGATTTTTATAGTTTCTTATCAGTAAGTTGGTACAGAATTTCTTTGTGATGTTTTGTTCTTATGAAAGGACGTTACAATTTTTTGATTTTATTAAATTTATTTTTAATTTTTTTTTTTTTCAGATATTTAACTTGAGAGTGAAAGAAAGAGAGTAGCTGACTATCAAAAAAGGAACACGTACTTGTAAAAATTATTGATATAACCGATTCGATTTTCTAAGGAGTTCCTGAACTTCAGCTGCAAAATGATTAAAAATGATAAATTAAAGCCCTCTGACAAATTTTTATCCATTTGGAGCAAGATTTGACAAAAATTGCTTTGACACAGTTTTTGACATAGTTTTTGACACAGTTTTTCTCTTGATTTAGTTTTCAAAACAAAACTATGTCAAAGAAAAAAATTTTTTTCAGTTTCAATTTTTTGGCAGTTTTGAGTTATAAAATGATTAAAAATGATCAATTAGAGCCCTCTGACAAATTTTTAGCCATTTGGAGCAAGATTTGACAAAAATTGCTTTGACACAGTTTTTGACACAGTTTTTTTGCTCTTGATTTAGTTTTTAAAACAAAACTATGTCAAAGAAAAAAATTTTTTTCAGTTTCAATTTTTTGGCAGTTTTGAGTTATAAAATGATTAAAAATGATAAATTAGAGCCCTCTGACAAATTTTTATCCATTTGGAGCAAGATTTGACAAAAATTGCTTTGACACAGTTTTTGACACAGTTTTTTTGCTCTTGATTTAGTTTTTAAAACAAAACTATGTCAAAGAAAAAAAATTTTTTCAGTTTCAATTTTTTGGCAGTTTTGAGTCATAAAATGATTAAAAATGATAAATTAGAGCCCTCTGACAAATTTTTATCCATTTGGAGCAAGATTTGACAAAAATTGCTTTGACACAGTTTTTGACACAGCTCTTGATTTAGTTTTTAAAACAAAACTATGTCAAAGAAAAAATTTTTTTTTTAGTTTTAAAATTTTTGCAGTTTTGAGCTATAAAATGATTAAAAATGATTTAGTTTTGGAGCAAAACAAAAATTGCTTTGAACAGTTTTTAGTTTTTTATGTCAAAGAAAAAAATTTTTTTCAGTTTCAATTTTTTGGCAGTTTTGAGTCATAAAATGATTAAAAATGATAAATTAGAGCCCTTTGACAAATTTTTAGCCATTTGGAGCAAGATTTGACAAAAATTGCTTTGACACAGTTTTTGACACAGTTTTTTTTTTTTTGCTCTTGATTTAGTTTTCAAAAAAAAACTATTTCAAAGAAAATTTTTTTTTTCAGTTTCTATTTTTTGGCAGTTTTGAGTTAAAAATGATTAAAAATGATAAATTAGAGCCCTCTGACAAATTTTTATCCATTTGGAGCAAGATTTGACAAAAATTGCTTTGACACAGTTTTTGACACAGTTTTTTTGCTCTTGATTTAGTTTTCAAAACAAAACTATGTCAAAGAAAAAAAATTTTTTCAGTTTCAATTTTTTGGCAGTTTTGAGTTCAAAAATGATTAAAAATGATAAATTAAAAAAAAATAAAAAAAGATAAAAAAAATTATGTCAAAGAAATTTTTTTAGGAAACTTCCAGCTTTGTTCCGCCAAAAAATTAAAACGAAACACTTCTCAAACTTGCACCATCCTTTAAATTTTTTTTCTGTAAACTTTCATGCACAAAGATTCTCAAAGTCATGAAATCTTTTTTGTTTTTTTAATTTTATGATAAGAGCTCCTCCAACCAAACACAAATTCTCCTACTATCAGACGAACAACGTCACGCTCGTACAAGTACATACACAAACATAAAGTAGGATATACAAAAAAAATGTCAATTTGGTACGAAATGAACGATAGTTGTTCGCAATGGAGAGACATTAACATTTAGTTACTGTTGAGACGTGAACGTTATTATTTTATCATTTCAAGAATCGGTTACACAGTATTTTTTTTTTCTTATTCTGTGTCGCCGCCGCCGTCTTTTTTATAATAATAATAAAAGTGCTATTTGTGTCACTTTTGTGTGTTGCTGGAAAAACTTTTCCGCAAATAAAGTTTCTTTTTTTTCTTTTCGTGCATGAAAAGTACATTGTACGAAAAAAAAAACTAACTAGACGACGAAGATACGGGTGACATTTTTCCTGATATTATTAAAGTTTTCGTTGAAACAAAGAAAGAAAGAAAAAAAAAAGTTGTGAAGATGCATCTGTTACCCGTTTATCTGGTTTTGTGTTTTTTCGGAAGTAGTTTCGTCGAAAGTCAACTACTTGCTCCCACGAATCAATGGAGTCAAAGGAGATGTGAGTTTGTGATTTAAAAATTTTTAGAATTTAATGAAAAATTTCGAGTCTTTTAGCTTTTCGCCCGGGACTTTTTCGCGCTTGTGACTTACCAAAGATCAAAAATGGCGTCGTTCGATTGAGACAACGGGGGCGACTTGCGATGTTCAATTGTCGTTCGCCTTATATTTTGCATGGCGATCGTTATTCGTCTTGTATTTCCGGTAGATGGGATGTTCCGCCTCCGATTTGCATCAGTAAGAATTTAAAATATTTTCAAGAATTTTGAGGTTTAACCTAAAAATTGATCTTTTAGAATCTGGTTGTACAGTTCTTCCTACTCCAAACAACTCGGTAGTTTATCCGCAGCATGAAAACGCAATTTTAACCATGTTTTGCCATTCAGGCTACCAAAGAGTTGGCAGTGCCCAAGCTTATTGCGATGGCGAAAATTGGGATCGCCCTTTGGGAGTTTGTCGCGAAATCAGTACTTCCGTTCAGACAAGTTGCGATTTCGAAATTGATGATTTGTGTGGATGGACTCAGGATGCCAATCATGATTTCGATTGGAAACGTACCAATGGCGTCTTTTTCGGGAAAGTTTTGAGCATTGGACCGAAGCATGATCATACCATTGGGAGACCATTAGAAGGTTTTTAGGTTTTTCGTATCAAAAAATGTTCAGAAAAGTTGAATTTTCAAGTTTTTTAGGTTATTACATGTACCTTGACATGAAAGATGAGGACGTTGGAACAAAAGCTCGTCTCGTTTCGCCAACTTTTAATGCGACTCAAAGCGAAAATGCTTGTTTCCGGTTATTTTATCACATGTTTGGGTTGTCGCCCGGCAAGTTGCGAGTTTATGCGAAACCTCTTTCGACGGAAATTATGGATGCCGTTACCAATGATGGGTATAAATTCTTCGAAACGCAAGGGAATCAAGGAAATTTATGGAAGGAGGGATTTTTTCAACTTCCTGTGTTTAAGGAGGAATTTCAAATTATCATTGAAGGCACTTCTACAAGGTCCTATGATAGTCATATCGCGATCGACGATCTCTCATTGATGAATGGAACAGATTGCGATCGAAATGAAGCCACAAATAACGACGATCCTGAAGAGGAAGATGGCATTTTTGGGACTCAATCGTGCGAAAATCGATGTTCAGAGGAAGAAACAACGCTCTTGGGAGACTCAACGGATATTTTGACCTTCAGTAACGGGACAAAAGTTAAAAAGTGCGATTGTTTCTATGGATGTGAAGATATCAAAACTTGCTGTCAAAACTATCGAGCGATTTGTGCTCAAGCTACAACTCCTGAAGAAGCTGTTTCGCCAACGGAAGTTGCTGTAAAGACAACAACGACGACAAAAAGGACAACAACGAGTACGACAACGAGGTCAACGACGACTTCGACAACGACTCCGAAGACAACTACGGTTAAAACGACGCCGAAAACGACTCCGACGACGAAAAAGTCAACGACGAGGAGTACAACAACAACGAGTTCGACGACGACAACGACCCCAAAGACGACAAAAACGACTCAGAAGACGACGAAGATGACAACAAGTACTTCTAAGGTGACGACTCCTGCTAAAATTGTTGATGATGTTGTTCCATTGGAGACTACCACGTATGAAGATGATTATTCGGGAGAGGATTTTGTGCCATTGCCTCCTGGTTTGTATATTTTATGCATTAAAAATTTATTCTAAAATTTAAAAAATTAATAATTTTATTAAAAAAAAATTTATTAATTTTTTCTTATTTTTTTATTTATTTTTTTAAATAATATTTTTTTAATTTATTTTAATTTTATATTTTTTAACATTTTTAATTTATTTTTAAATTTAAAAACATAATAATTTTGTTTAAAAAAATTATTTCTTTAATTTTTTTAAATATTATTTTTATTTTTTTTTAATTTTTATTTTTTTAATATTTTTTTTTTATTTTCAATTAATTTTTAAAAATTTGATTTAATTTATTTTTTTTTCACTTTTTTAATTTTATTTAATTTTTTCAATTTATTTTTTTAAGTATTTTTTTAATTATTTTATTTTGAATTAATTATTTTGATTTAATTTTTTTTCTAATTTGATTTAATATTTTTTCTTATTTTTTTTTTAATTTTTTAAATACTTATTTCTTTAATATTTTTTTTTATTTTTTTTTAACTATTTTTGTTACATTTTTAATTTATTTTTAAATTCAAAAAATAATATTTTTTTTTTATTTTTTAAATTTTTTTTAAAATTTATTTTTTTAATATATTTTTATATTTTAAATTAATTTTTTAAAAATTTTATTTTTTTTTAATTTTTGTTT